>NW_006239023.1:1178003-1216813 GCF_000226075.1 Solanum tuberosum | reverse complement strand
GAAAAATGTTGAAACCCCTTCTGATTCTGATTCTGATTCTGATTTTGTTACTGAATCAAAAAAGGAAAAAAAGGGAAAAATCAATGAATGTTGAAGTTGTGAAAATCAATGAATGTCTATCTTGTAGATGGTTTTGACGACTGAGTAACACTAAAAAGACAAAAAGTTGTTAGGGTAAGTATTATATTCAATTTATTTTCACATTATTAAAACTACTATTTTTTTCTTCTAAAAATATCACATTATTCTTCTATTATTTTCGAAATAGTTGTTTGGATGAAACGTGTATGAAATCTGATTAATATGTGTATGATTTTGATTAAACAGTTGATTGTTGGATATTGTATGATTTGTGATATAATAGTGGTATACAAATGGTATGAATTGTGTTTTAACAGTAGTGTGATTGTCTATTAACTGTATATACAAAGAGTGAGGATGGCGCGATCAGTGAGAGTGAAGTTACTGGTACGGTTGCTAGCAAATTTGGTGGAACTCGCATAGCAAAAGAACATGTTTCGGATACCACCAATTATCCTACACCAAGACCACATACAAGAAATTTGAAATAGTTGATTGCACCTTCTACTTTTTTAGAATTACATGCTATTTTTTTTTACTTTTGGACAACTTTTTTGTGTTTAAGTATTTCATGATATATAATACCATATGTTTTCTTCCAATCAGATATCATCTACATATGAATTACTGTTTGGCTATTATAATTTCAGGATACTAGTAATATACAGACTTCATACCATTTGGATTCACTATTTTAAAATATCAGTGTGTATCCAAATTGTACAATTAATGGATGAAATGTGTGTGAAATTTGATTAATATGTGTATAACACTGAATTTAATGTTTGATGGTTGGATATTGTATTAATTGTGATATAATATTGGTATAAAAATGATATGCATTGTGTGATTATATGAAATTGATTTATTGTTGGTATAATATGTGTGATATAAGCTGAAGTTCGTGTTGGAATGAAACTTGAATAAGTTTGGTATAAAGTTTGTTATATATTACACTATATATTTACACTATCTTATATATTAATCTGAAATAAATTTTATTTCCAAGTATGTTAAATATGTATGAATAATTAATGAATCGCGTATATGAAATCTGAAATATGTACAAATATTTACACTATCTTATATATTAATCTGAAATAAATTTTATTTCCAAGTATGTTAAATATGTATGAATAATTAATGAATCGCGTATATGAAATCTGAAATATGTACAAATATTTACACTATCTTATATATTAATTTGGAATAAATTTTATTTCCAAGTATATGAAATCGTAAAGAAATCTATATTAGCTTTCTTTTGATCTAAAAAAATCTGCACACCAACATCATTGTGGATACTAACAGGGAGACATCTATCACTAACTATATATTTTATCTCTATATTGTGAATATTAGCATCTATCATTACCTGCGATGTTATCGCACTTACTAGACCACTATAAAGACTAGAATACTCATATATAATCCCCTCCATCTGAAAATCAACATATTTCCCTTTTTCATTAAAAAATAAAATTTCAGATTTTATACCCACTTAATACAAATTTCATACATACAATCATCATTTATTCCAAATTTATACATTTCTCATACCAAATAGTTCATTCCTTTCACACAAATTTATACATAATTGAATTTGACTTATACTAACAAATTCATTCAAAACTATACATTTTAATTTATTTTTTTAGGAAAAAAAACAGTAATCAATATTATAATTTTAATCTACGTACCCAATCTACAACGATAAAAATATTTATATGTTATACATTTATACTCAAATCTTTCATATATTGCGGCAACTTCTCACGAAATCATTGTTTTGCCAGTATAAAAAATAACCAAAAAATAAAAAATATGGTGACATTAAACCCCTACCAAAAAATAGAAACTTACCAAGAAAATCACTAATATTACAGTTTCACAACAACTAATACGTATTATGAACAAAACGTATTGTTTATATAAAAAAAACATATCACATTCAATATAGTGACGATGTACAAAACAAAATCACAAAATGCGATTTACAGTTTCATTTTTTTTCCATTTCACTGAAATCCAAATACAAATAGTAAACACTTAAAAATACTAACCTGAAGGATCCCATCTTTTGTCATGTTTAATTAATATTGATACGTAGTTGTCCATCACAAAAAAATCAGGATTTTTCAAAAAAAAAAAAAAACTTCAATTAGTCGCCTGTGACAAAATTTCTGGAAGAAAATCGAAGAGAGAGAAACGTGGAAGAAAAATGGATAAAAAATCAAATTTTTTAGAATTAATTTTTAACAAATTAGAGTGAATTAAGGAAACTGAATATTCTTAATTAGTTTGAAATTCCTTAATTCATGCTAATTAATAATTATCTTAAATTAATTTAAATTTAATTGACACCCCTATTTCCGTTTTTTTTTTCATTTTTTCCTTTAGAAACGTTTTATTTTAATTTTTTTTATCTTTTTATTCCTTTCAAATCAAATGTTTTTAATTATTAAAAATAACTTTTTTTTAAATAACCTGTTAGAACCTGAAATTTTTAATGTTACAACTTGAAAGTTTGATTCTACTGCTATAACTTGAAAATATTAGTCTAATATATGTCATATAATTTTTCACTTTTAACATCCAAAGACTTATATAGAGTACATGACACTTTTTAGCATCAATCCATCCAAGTGTTATTTTCCGTAAAGATACAAAATTATGTTGCAATTCATTGACATTGTGAGATATGCTTCAACGTTTCAAAGTGCATAAAATCAATACAATCTCCACACTCAAATTCATAAACTAATCCTAGTTATAAAGTTGATGGTGTTTTAGAATTAGAAAAGTATGATTGATTTGAATAGAACGTAGATTTTGAGAGAAGACATTTTCTAAGTTTTATTTCATTTTTATGAGAGATTTAATCTTACACATAAAAAATCAAAGAAGACATATTGTCATGTAAGTTGTATATGTTCTTTTTTAATTTTATATAAAATTAAATATTTATTTGTGTATATTCACGATTAGAGAAAAAAATACTCTCCAATAAAATCAAATTAAAAGATATATTTATATATAGAAGAACTTTCACATATAGCCACTCAAAAATAGCCTAATTACTCTCCATAGCTACAGTTTGATAATTACAATTCATAGCTACATGTCATAGGGAGGAGAGAGGCGAGCGAGACTGAGAGAGAGATGAGAGAGGAGAGAGGCGAGCGAAATTGGGAGATGAAGGAGAGAGGTGAATTGTATATCTATATCGATTAGATAATTATATATTATACATATGTATTTGTATATATGGCAAGCGAGATTGGGAGAGAAAGGAGAGAGGCGATGGATTGGGAGAGGGAGGAGAGAGGCGAGCGAGATTGGGAGAGGGAGGAGAGAGACGAGCAAAATTGGGAGATGAAGGAGAGAGGTGAATTGTATATCTATATCGATTAGATAATTATATATTATACATATGTATTTGTATATATGGCAACCGAGATTGGGAGAGGGAGGAGATAAGGGAGCGGGATTGGGAGAGGGAGGAGAGAGGCGAGCGGGATTGGGAGAGGGAGGAGAGAGACGAGCGAAATTGGGAAATGAAGGAGAGAGGCGAGCGAGAGAGGGTAGAGAGTGGGAGAGAGGTGAATTGTATATGTATATAGGTTAGATAATTGTATATTATACATATGCATTTGTATATATGGCAAGCGAGATTGGGAGAGAAAGGAGAGAGGCGATGGATTGGGAGAGGGAGGAGAGAGGCGAACGAGATTAGGAGAGGGAGGAGAGAGGCGAGGAGAGAGGTGAATTGTATATCTATATCGATTAGATAATTATATATTATACATATGTATTTGTATATTATGACGAATTATACATGTACAAACGTGACTAATTATATAAACTCAAAGTCAGCCCACGTAATTAATATATAATGTTAATTGCGAATGATAATTATAACAAATTATAGCTATGATGAGTAATTAAATAATATAAATTTCCTTAATCGCGTAATTTCCCCCCATATATATTAGTGAAGGAGAGAAGGAGAAGAATGACATAAGAAAAGCAATGTGTCGCGTGTAAAGCGCAGCAACAATTAAAACAAGTTTCTGACGCGTAAGGTTTCAGTTACTACATATGCCCCCACTCAACACTCACTTTTAATCTATCCTTATCATAACCTTAATACTTTTGCTTCAATCTTTCCCTTGGACCCACTTTCTTCCTATCACCCGTTCATTGCAAAACCAACGGCTACGATTGTGTTGGAAATCTTATTTTTTTAACTGAAAATTGTTCTTGTAATCAAGAATCTTTGGGAAAACGATTTTTAGAACTGATCAATCAAAGGTCAAGATTTAATATATCCAACGGTTGAGAGTTTTTAAAGAACGGTAGCTGATCTCAGCAAAGTTAGTCTTGAAAGTTGGTTTCTTTTATTTATTCATGCAGAGCATCTCCAAACTTGTATTCTTATTCACCTTTTTCTCTCTTTTCTTGTTTCATCAAACTGGTGAGTGGTTTTTTTTTCCTTGTTAAAATTCAAGAAAGATTAATCTTTATGCTTGGTTGTGCTTTTTTTGTTGTTTCTGTGAGGTTTTGGGGTTTATTTCATTTATATTTGTTTTCAAGATTTTAGAATTTAATTTTAAGGTTGGGTATTTCGCCATATCAAGAAAAGAACTAATTTTGTTTATGTTTTTTTTGTTTGTTTGTGGAGCTTGGTTTGGTATTCTTCAAGGATTGTGTTTCTGTTTCAAGTTGATGAAAAAATGAGGGATTGTGTTGAAACTAGTGTTTTTTTTCTTCCTCTTTTATGGCATTTATGATTTAACTATGTTTGAGCTCTGATGGGGTGCAGTTAATTGTTATAGAACCTAATTTATTTTTTTAGGGAAAATAGTCACCAGGAGAGTTTGTCATTGTGTGACACGTGTATGTGTGTGGGGGTATGGTTGGTTGTTCTTGCTAGGTAGCAAGGTATTTGATTAATGATGAGAGGGTTAAAGGGGAGAAGGTAACAAAGCTCCAATGTGTAGCTTTCCTTCTGTAGGATTTGAATGTGTACCAAGTTGGCAAGTTTTGTTTCTGAACTCACTGATTTTATTGTTTTCACTTTGCTTCTCCCATTTTTATTGTAGCTTGAGACATAATGTTTAGCTTATAATTTCCCCTGATACAGAATAGATAAATTATCTTTTGCTTAAAAAGACATATATATTACCAGTAAGAGCAGAATATTTGCAAGAATTCATGTACTCAATCCCAACTAGACTTTGTGATTGTTGCATTGTTAGTGTTTAGTTTCATGGCTGGCAAAGACATGCAACGGGATTTAACATGAATGATTTGATCTTTTGAGCATTTTCTTTTATTGGTTAAACTTTTTTGGCATCTTAGTTTCTCTAATTCCTTGCTAAAATTTATTAATGTGGAATGATAATTTGAACTTGCATAGGTCAATATGGGAGTAAAAGCCTTTCTTGTTACCTTTTTTCTCTCAACGCTGTTATTTCCTCTGGCATTCTCCACATCAAATGATGGCTTGGTTAGAATTGGTTTGAAAAAGATCAAATATGATCAAAACAACCGGCTTGCTGCTCGCCTAGAGTCCAAGGAGGCGGAGGCTTTGCGGGCCTCTATTAGGAAGTACAACTTCCGTGGTGATCTTGGGGCGTCTGAGGATACAGATATTGTAGCACTAAAGAACTATATGGATGCTCAGTACTTTGGAGAGATTGGTGTAGGCACTCCCCCTCAGAAGTTCACTGTGATCTTTGATACTGGTAGCTCTAATTTGTGGGTGCCTTCAGCAAAGTGTTACTTCTCAGTAAGCTTCTTTTACATCCTTAGTTTGAAAGCATACCATAGAAAGCTAACATTGGCCACTCATAATTGACGATCATCAATTTTTATGCTTATCTACATTCATGCAGGTCCCCTGCCTTTTCCATTCCAAGTATAAGTCGAGCCAATCAAGTACTTATAAGAAAAATGGTTTGTGTCTGACCTTTGTCTATATTTGATGTGAGCAGTTTTTCATTGATAGTCATTGGTTCAATTGCAGCATGAAACACATGCTTCTCTTTGATGCTTGTTACTCTTTCCTTCCCAATTGACATAGTTGAACTTGGCACGGAGTTTAAAGCTGGGCTTAACATGTCGTAACAGTAATAAGATTTTTTGAAACTTGTGATCTTAAACATGCTAAAACACTAGTATCACAATAAAAGCTTCTCATTAATGATAAAATGGGAAGTTCAAATTAAAACATTTTCAAACTTAGAAATGTGTGAATTTATTTTGGAACTGATTAATAAGGATATAGTTGGCATAAATGGATACTCTTTGTCTATAAGATGAAGTGTGGCATTATTGGCATTTGGCAGTAAACTTGACATGTCCCAGGTTTTGAGTCCAAATTGATCACCCTTGTCCCAATCTCTAGATAGAAGGTCTCATCCTAATCCCCTCTCCCCCCGAAGAAAAAAGAAAATAAAGAAGACACTCACCATTCTTATGGTTTCCATTCAATTATGTGATGGACATCAAAATTCTCATGAAAAATAATAATTTGATAAAATGCTTTCTGCTCTGAAAGTGGTGTTCATGGTTATCTCTGTCATTTTTTCTCTATGATATGAGGTGATAAAAATTGTGCCTTTTAAACTGTTTTGTCTACTGAGGAACCAGTTATGGTGGAGTTTCTTCTTTGAGTTTTGATATCTATTAATTGTCCTTGTTACTTGATGTCTATTCTGTGTTCGGGAGTGACCTTTGGTCATTCTTCAGTGTCTACTTTCTAAGTTGACCAACATGTTGAATTGGTTGTTGTAAAAAGAACCAGTTCATTCAGACATTTTTCTTCATAATATGCCATACAGGGACGTCTGCTGCAATTCATTATGGCACTGGAGCGATATCTGGATTCTTCAGTCAAGATAACGTCCAAGTTGGTGACCTTGTTGTGAAAAATCAGGTGAGTGTGGCTTCGGTCTTCTGGTTCATATTTTATTGAATGTATGGTCCCTCATCTGTGGAGGTTGTTAATGACAACAGGAGTTCATTGAGGCAACCAGAGAACCCAGTGTGACATTTTTGGTAGCCAAGTTTGATGGTATATTGGGTCTTGGATTCCGTGAGATTTCTGTTGGAAATGCTGTTCCAGTATGGTGCGTTGGCTTATTTCCTTTGTGTTCTTTTCAAATGTTTTTCAATTTCCTATTGACTGAGTTCATGCTTTGGACATTTTACTATCTCATCAAAATGTTTTCTTCTTTTGGATTGAAGGATTTCTTGAGTGTCTCCTTGTATACAAGAAAATTGGGTTGATAACTTGATATTGATCTCGAGAGTTTCTTCTGTGTTTTATAGGTACAACATGGTCAAACAGGGTCTTGTCAAGGAGCCTGTCTTCTCATTTTGGCTCAATCGAAACAAAGAGGAAGAGAAAGGCGGTGAAATTGTGTTTGGTGGGGTTGATCCTAAGCACTTTAGGGGAAAACACACTTATGTCCCAGTCACACAGAAGGGTTATTGGCAGGTGGGGTATCTCTATATCCTTGGAAAATTCTTGTTAGACTTTTTGCAACTTCTTTCTTAATCTCAGAATATAATTGGCAGTTTGATATGGGTGATGTTCTGATCGATGGCCAAGCTACAGGTACGTTGTGGTCCTTTCTCTTTTCGAACTGGAAATTAGTTTGGTAACTTGAGGATATTGATGAAACCACTTGCCCCTGGTTGTCCCTGCCTTTTGTTGTTTTGACATATTGAATTATGTAGGTTACTGTGACGGTGGATGTTCTGCAATTGCGGATTCAGGAACTTCTCTCTTGGCTGGTCCAACGGTATTCTCCAAAAGGAGGATTCTCTTTTTTGTTCCTATTATTCAGCTATTTTTTCCCACCATTGACATTGAATCTCAGTATGTTTCGTACAGTCTTGTTCATGTGTAGCTTCATCAAATTGGCTTGGTAATAGTGGAGTGACTAGGTTTAATTTTTTTCTTCGGGATATCAGTTTATTAATAATCAATGAATCAATCAGGCATTTGAACTTCTCTTTTTCCCCTTTTTAGCCATGAAAGCAGGACTAGAAGTGATGAAATTGATTCATTCCAGTATCGGGACATACTACATTACTGATTTCCTTTGCTAACAACTGCTTCCTTTTGCTTTGTCCCTGTTGTTCCTGCCTTATTTGTTTGCGGATCTCCTTTATTAGGAAAAAATAGTGCAACTTGGAACTGCTTCTAGATTATTTCATCGAGAAAAAAAGAAACTGCTTCTAGATTGTCATCTCTAAGGCCTTAGTGGTTCAACGATATGATACAAGAAAAAAACTTCAGCTTTTGTCCAAACAATTATAGTAGTGTAAGGTTTTACTGCTGAATTTTCTAGTCCTCATCATTCTACCCTCTTGTCTCCTTCCGTCTCTATATTTCAGACTGTAATCACTATGATTAATCATGCCATTGGGGCCTCTGGAGTTGTTAGCCAACAATGCAAAACTGTTGTTCAACAGTATGGGCAAACAATAATGGATATGCTTTTAACAGAGGTGAGCAACCAATTGTTTGAGTTGATAGTTTGTTTTTCTTCTTAATGTTTTTTCATGATATGATCTCGTTTATATTACTTGTTGTCTTTCCCAATATTCTGATGGGTTTGTATCATAACAGGCAAACCCAAAGAAGATCTGTTCACAGGTTGGGTTGTGCACCTTTGATGGAACTCGAGGCGTAAGGTTAGGTTTCAGGCCCTCTTCCCTCACCTAGGTCATACATTTGATATGCTACATCCTATTATGACTTGAGGTGCTGAGCGGATTTCTGTCCTCCACGTGCAGCATGGGCATTGAAAGTGTTGTAGACGAGAAAGCTGGCAAATCGGCAGGACTGCACGATGCTATGTGCTCTGCTTGTGAAATGGCAGTTGTATGGATGCAGAACCAACTTAGACAGAATCAGACTCAGGATCGCATTTTGAACTATGTGAATGAGGTAAATATCTTCCATCACATTTTTTTGATTTCCTTAACCTAGTTCAGACTGCTGATAGCGTTAACAGCTCTGTGAGCGACTTCCAAGCCCAATGGGACAATCAGCTGTTGATTGTGGAAAGCTTTCTGGCATGCCTAGTGTTTCCTTCACAATCGGTAGCAAAAAGTTTGACCTCGCACCTGAGGAGGTATGTTTGATGTTAATATCTTTCTCTTTAAATGTACATGCTGTCTGGTGTCTCTAAAATTATAGATGTCGCTTTTGACACTCCTTTATTTTAATGAGGTGTCTAGTAGTGGAATCTTTTATTTACCCTGCATCTAGGGAGTCTGTTGTTTAAAAGCTTTAATTAAATTTGAAACATATATAATTCCTACTTCTCCTAAAAGCAATGAGGCGCTTTTCAAATTTAATGAAAGCTTTTAAACAACAGACTCCCTAGAGATGCATTGGGAAGGTTATAGAGAAGGTTCCTAATACTTGGTATAGAGACTAAGCTTGCAATCTTGTCTTTGTCACCAGTACATACTCAAGGTGGGCGAGGGTCGCGCTGCACAATGTATTAGTGGCTTCGTTGCTTTGGACATTCCTCCACCCCGTGGACCTCTTTGGTATATTTCCCGCTTGTCTTAACACTCACGTGCGCCAATTCTGTTATTTTTGTTTAGTTGCACTGGCTAACATGCCTTATCGGTGGTGCAGGATCTTGGGGGATGTCTTCATGGGTCGATATCACACAGTATTTGATTCTGGAAAACTTAGAGTTGGATTTGCTGAAGCAGCTTAATGAAACCAAAAAATGCAAGCCCCTACCAGATGTTGTTGTGTAGTGACTTGCCCTTAAAATAAGTCTTACCAGCAAATGGGATTGTAAAAGTTTGGACGGTAAGGTGGTATTGCAAGAGGAAAACCTAGTAAATGTTGGCTTCTCTCGTTTGACTAGATATGTAGTACTGTTTGTGTTGGTGTATATGCTTGTCCTTGTTTTTCTTGTGTAATATCTATCATGGCGTAATACAGGTGATTCCGTTGTCGTGCATCATTTAAATTTGTTGCAGAAAAATTGGTAAATATTTCCCAACAGATAAAAATGGAAACAACCTTTTATAAGTAATTTCCTTCTGCCTACTCTGGAATTACTTTGGTGTCTTTTGATTACCTCACCTGAGTCATGTAGTTTTACTTTTTAGAGTTCTGTATTTTCGTAATTAGAACTGTATAATATGTGGAGATTCACAAGGAGAGAGATCTAAATTTCTCAAGTAAAAGTTTGAGTGCACTAGCCTTCGGTTCTTGACATTTTTTGTGGAGAAGCATCTCAGAAGAAAATGAAAAGCTAGAAGATTACAAAAGAATTCTCGTTGAATGCATAAAATTTCCTTAAGAATCAATTGCAGTTCTAGACATTACAATCAGGATGTCAAAATCAAATACTACTGCTTAGTACTTTCAAGAAAGCCGTCTAAACAGATGAACTTGGCAATAAAAGCTTACAGACAAGTTGTAATTTCAGAGGCTTGTTAAACTAGTTGAGGAAAAGACTCCATCCATTTGGTGATGAAGCTGTAAGGATAAAAACTTGAACACTTCCATTGAGTCTTGTCCCTCATAAAATCACTAAAGATTATGGGAACCTACAATTTCCTACACATTGTATTGATATTCTGCGCATGAACGTCTCTAAGCTTCTCAAAAAAATCATCACCGAACTTCCAAATGATGAGTAATTGGACGACTTGTGAGACGAGTTTCCTTAAGAAGCCTTTTTAACATCAGAGTTTGACGATCTCTGATCCAGTGATTGCACTTGAGCACGAAGATTCTGGTTATCCTCATGTAAGCTATCATTTTCACGAAGAAAATGCTCTGATTGCTTTTTAAGAGCAACTACATTGGCTTCTGCATCACTTGATTCTTTAGCTTTTTCCTCGACAGTTGCCTCCAGCTTTTTTATTTTCAAACGCAATGCACTTGCCTCTTCCTCCAAAGACTTCATATCGTCAGAAGCTCCATTCTTCCCATCCTCAAAACCTCTGTTTTGCTTGTTCACTGCTTCCATGCTCTTCCTCCTCATACGCAGTTCTCTTATATAGTGGTGCAGTCTGTCAATCATCAGAGCAAGGAACAGGGAAAAACCTGCATACAAGTCCCATGTGAAAGTCAAACTTGGAAGAAAGCCGTTACTGGGGTAAGAAGAATAAAGGGGGAAAACGCAACAAAATTGTTATTCCTTGGCCACATGCTCAACAAGAGAAACATTAACCCCTCAATAGATAACAAATTCTTTGTATGATAACTTTCTGTTTACTTTTGGATCAATATGCATCGATACCCCAAAACAGAAAACACATCAAGTTCATTGAAAGACCCAAAGATATCTTGGTGTTCACCTAATAGCTTTTTTCCCTTCTGTAGTGGTAGGACCAGGAAGTTCCATCCATTAATAGCATTTCCACACTGATATTTTAACCCTTCCCTGTTTCAAACAAAGAATGTTGCCCTTTCTCATCCTAGACTGGCAATGTCTTGAATCCAAACAAAGAAGAAGCAGAATATTATGACTCGTTCTCTATCTTTCCGTTTTTGCCGCAAGGAAATCTCATCCTAGACTAGAATTTCCTTTTAATCCCTAAAAGAAAATGGAAGATTATTTTAGTTTCTTTTCTTTCTGATTTTGTCTAAACTCTATAGTCTCTATACAGATACCAGATACTTGGCACTCCAAGTTGGGGAATTTGAGCATAAACTGATGAAGTTAACCACATAAGAAACCAGTTTTAATTTATCACATTATTCAGGAATGGAATAGCATTTATTAGAGCAACACAAGGCTTAGAAGATAAAGGTAAAGAGGACGTAAGTTAGGAGGACGCCAGTTAGATGCCAACAAACTTAAGATCAAACCACAAAAAGGGATATCTTCAATTCATATGCATTATGATCTCCTAGGAAGGAAAGCTTACATTCTTCCATGTCACGATTACAATTAGAAGCTAGGAAAAAAGTGATTTTCTCACTGTGCATCATCTTTCTTTTAGCTAGTGCAACCTAAAATCATTCATAAAATTTTGCAAGATCCTTGAAAATTGTGTTCTATATGAGATTTGGGGAACTTCATAGGTACCTACTATGGATGAATTCGCCATATAAACATGAAACAACTTGTACATAGTTTTTATACCGACCTGGTGCTTAATAATGAAAACTTGTACATATTTTTTAAACCTTTATGCTTATGGCAATAAATATGAAATGCATCACTTAAAATTACAAAAGAGAATAACTATAAAAAAAAATCAAACAAACAATCACTGTTGAGAACTTGGTATAGATATAAATTCCATTCAAGTACATCCAAAGCTTATTGTTTGGAGGGTTGCGAGAAGCCAGGAGACTTGCTCATCAAAACAAATGTTTCGCAAGGAAAAAAAATAATCATAAATAGAGATTGTTTCTCAAATTATATGATCGGGTAACTCAAATCCGCAGAAACTGATTCAGAATTTAAAGTTTGCGGATTCAGAATTTCACTGCACCATTGCTAATACAGGTAAAATTAGTCATATAAGATGCGTAGGGAGAAAATGAAAATGTTATTACCCATGAGAGAAGCTTCTAGAAGATGTTGAGCCATAAGAATCTGATCAGTTGGGGTAACATTGCCATCTTCATCGATCCATCGTTTGTGGATAGACACCACACTGTAGATGGAGGACAGCATGACGATGAAGATGGTGCCGCCAGTAGTTTTCACGACGATTGGGCCCCGGCCTCTCTTAACACGGTCCAGGCCCATTATTACAAGTTTTCTCAATGGCGTCTTGAATATGAGGAGCAGGATCAACGCCATTTCGGCGAATATCACAGTAAACAGCACTTGGATCATTTTCCTGGATTTTGATTTTGATTAAAAAAAAATTCAGATCGGAGAGAATCGATGGTGTATCAGCAGTTGGCGAGCGTTGAGTGCATGAGCACGACGAGGAGGGAGATCAAATCTGATTAATTTTACTCCGATTCGAGCAAATAATTACTTGGATGTTTTTACTTTTGTTCGTTACTTAAATTTATTATTATTTTTATTTCAATTTATGTGATAAAATGAAACTAACTTTTTTTTTCAACCAACTCTAATATCCGACACGTCATTAACTAGCTAACATGTCATGAACTGATTAATGTATATGCCTTTGGCAAATCAATGAATCGTAGAAGTTAAATTCATTTTTCTGGTTTCAATCTGCTTAAAACTTTAAGCATTTCTTAAGGGTAAAATGAAAATTTATCCCGAGACTGTATATGTGACTTGCTGTTTTAAAAAAAAGATTATATTTGTCTGTGCTTACAAACAGTCTCAACTTTGTGTGTTGAGGAAAACAAATAAGGTGAGGTGCACCTGAATTTATTTTCGTCCCAATTTAACTGTTTTAGCATTTTCTCATGTTTTTCCTAAAAAGAAACTTAGTTCTCTTTGTAAATTGAGAAACTTGACCTCATGCTCCTCTAATTTCCACTTATTATATGTAGTAATATATTTACTAAGTTATCTTTATTTAATAAAAGCAGATTGAAATAAAAAGAAAAAAGTTTTCGAGAAGAAAAAAAAGCAGATTAATTTTTCCTCTTAAATATTGCACATACTTCTTTAATAGTGGTAGAAAACAATTATCGACTTTAATTTTGAATTTCTAAAATGACAATTATTTTGTAATATTTTTGAGCTAAAATAACATATGGTCATGGAGGGAGAATAGCTATTGTCAAGAAATTTGACATGTGAAATTTGAAACTCATCATATTAACAATTCGTCAGTTACTGGGATGAATTTTACAACAATTAACATTGGCTACATTCTGTCGTCTGAAATTAAGGCTAAGTTGGGTTTTCTCATTCTCTGCATTCTTTCTTTTAAAATATGGTTTTCTGTTCACACTTTTCACAATGCTTTTGTGTTCACACTTTCTATCCAGTCAGGCGTTCACTCCTTCCTTTGTCTTGTTTCTGACCATTCAAACTACTTTATTTAGTTTCTCAGTAAACATCAAATACAATAACACATAATAATTTGATCACAAGTAACCCACACGTTGAGAGACCTTTTTTTAAAAATCTACTTCGTGCGCATCTTGATTATTCTATCAAATACTACTGGTTATTCCATAGATGTGAATACACTCTATTAATCAAACTTAGACAAATAAGAAAAGAATTAATCACCCAACTTTTTTTTTTGTTTTCATGGGGAATTGAACCGTAATTTTCAACCATTATAATAATTAGAGTCACTGAATGAATGATCACGGCTAGAGAAATAAAATTCTTAAATTTCTTAGAGTGTCCATTATTCAGGCTTACAAAATACTTGTCCATGTATTATCTCCTGCCAGAGAATATTCCTGTCATTTTTCCAAGCCACTTCGTTCCCGTTTTCATCCCCAATTTTTGTCCACTTACGTACTATTTTTTTGGCTACATTCGGCCATCTCGGCTGTGACTGAATTCCGCAAAGGATTTCTCCTAAATTCCACCCATCAACCAATTCCGACGTAAGCTACTTAAAATTTCTGCACTAAATATTAAGTATCTTACGAAAGCCCGCGGAAATTCTAGCGTGTCATCGTTAAAAAAATATGATATGTTGAGATTTCATTTAATGATCTATATCCTTATTTATTCATAGAAGTTATCGCGAATGAGCCACATGTCAACAAACTTTTAGACGTGTCACTATTTCATTGGCTCCATCTAGTCAGGGGTAACGTTAATAACGTTTAGAGCCCCTCGAAAAAGAAAGAAGAAATATTAAAGCAACTTTAGGGATGAGAGGGAGTTGCGGTTTCTAGGAAGAGGAAATGGTGAATTAGTGGGGCAGGGGGAATTTGGTATGTTTCCTTGAGGACATACATTTGCCTATGTCACCCTCATCTTTTTCCTTCTTCTTTGGTCTCACTTCACCACTCATCATTCTTCTTCGGATAATAAATATATTCTCCGTGAATTTATGTGATACATTTTGATCGGATATGGAGTTTAAGAAATAAAGTAAAACTTTGTTATATCTAGCTTTGGCAACTACCAAAGAAAGGTCAAATAAGCTAAGCTATATGTTACTTCACAATTTCATTTAAGTGTTGTTTTAACTCTTTCAATGCCCATTATAAAAATATTTCATAAACATATACAAAGTATAATTTATTAAGTTACACGGATTAAAGTTTGTTTTCAATTAATTTTTGTATTGTTGATTGAATGAACTAAGAAGAGAAAACATTGAAGCAATAGAAGCACTTATCCAAAAACTTTTTTCATGTTGCAAAGAATACTTAATAAGTTCTAAATAAAAATTTTTATGAGATTAACTAGTTAGATTTTATAAAGAAAAAAATAAATAAAAAGTTGTCATTGATGATTGTCTCAAACTGTTCCAATGGTATTGATGGAGAACAAGGTGAAAATAATGAAGACAAGAAAGCGCGGAAGAATCCTTCTTATTTTTGGCAATCAAATAAGAATCTTAAACAAACTTTTATAATTAATTTAGAGTCCAAATTACCATATAAAACTTGTTTTGTTATTTTTATTTAAATATAAATAATATGTGGATATATTAAGAGGAGTAAGTATTTTTAAAAATGAACCGACGATGTAATTTTCTTGTCCACTGTCGGTGGATAGAAGTTATTCTCATCTTTTAATTAATAAAAGTAGATTGATTATTTCTTTTAAATATTGTGCATTCTTCTTTTAATTCTTAAAAAATAATAATTGTTGGAAAAAAAAATATCCTTAAGGACAGTGTCTGATACGCCTGATGAATTCCGTACAAGTGTTTGTGAAAAAAATATTTTCGGTAAGATTTCCAACTATAATAATTTTGGGATTGTTAATTTGAGAAGGAGAGAGTATTAGTCAAATTTTGAAAAATAATATAATGAGTATATCAAGCTCTGAGAAACAACACACTTGTATAACTCATCAAGTACACGCTTGAAGTGTTGATTAATTATTCGTAACTGACTTCACCAAATGCCAAAAGAGGTTTTCACTTTTCACACACTAATTTGTCTTTTAGCTAATCTTAACATTGACGATCATTTCTATGTTCAATCACCATTAATGATCTGTTTAGGCGATTTTTAGGGGTATTTTAAGGTTAAGACTGATAAAAAAGGTGTGTTTGTGGTGTATAATTTATCTCATAAGTGGGCACACAAGAATGTTTTGATGCCGACTTCAAACAAAGATGTCCTGTAAAGTAAAGCTATTATAATCAATTAGAATCTTTTTCTGGGGACTTATTTTTGTTCTTATTCATTAAAGTCCTTTCACTATTTTCATGTAATTATGAGTGCAAGGTTGAATATGTGTGGAAAATTTTCAGCTTCATAATCAAAATTCAAGAGACTTTTAAAATGAAACTCTTTCAAGAACTCATATCCCTTGTTGTTAAAAAGCCTGCAGAAATAGACAAAACATGACAACAGACTCCCTAATAAATATTCTCCTTTTATTGTATCATACACTATTAAGTACTAGCTACTTCTTCCCTATAGCCCCATCTTCCCAACCACATGATGAACGGGCTACATCACTTCTCAGAAAATTCTTCTTCTAATTTATCCATGAAGCAGCCAATTATATTAGAAAATACTAACAATAACAAATCAGGTGTAAGACCATATGTTCGATCGAAAATGCCTAGACTCCGATGGACACATGATCTTCATCGCAGCTTTGTGCATGCTGTTGAGCGTCTTGGTGGAGAAGATCGTAAGCCTAACTCTCTCTTTATATATCATGATGACTTAATAATTTGGTAGCTATTTATTTATTTATTTATTTTGTTGTGGTACATACTTATATATAATTAGGAGCAACACCAAAGATGGTGCTACAGTTGATGGATGTGAAGGGCCTCACCATATCTCACGTTAAGAGTCACCTTCAGGTTATTTATTAACAGGCCTTTCATTCTTTTTCTTTTCCTGTAGCTTTAAGAAGATGTATTTTTTTGATGATATGAACAGATGTACAGAAGTATGAAACATGAACAGTTGATGCAAGGTATCCTTCAATAAACTACCTTTAATTCTATTTATCTTTTCATTTGGGGATTTTAAAATTCTTTATAGCGATCGAGGAGCTTGAAACTTGATTTTATTAGATGATGAGTCAAATTGAAAGTTTATGACTTAATTAATACTACAATTTTTGAGAAAATAGCAAGTAAATGAATGAATAGTGATGAAATCAAGAAAAGATACTGAAGTTCCATTTGTGGAATCTTTTTATGTTTCATTTGACCCTTTGTGTTTTTCCTGAATGCTCCATTATATATATTCCTTACAATACCGCCTTTAAGTTACTAAAAAGTAGAACTACTAGTCACTCACTAGCTAGTCTATGGCTAGCAAGGCCAAAATTGATAATTTACCTCAATTTCATTCTTATTCTTTTTATTTTGGGTGTATATATAATCTATGTTTATCATCTAAGAAAAAGTAGATGATTAATCCTTTGTTTCCAAAAAAAAATCTCCAAAAAGATATATATACACGATTCATTCTTTTTTTCTATGATATATAGTCAGAATTTCATGTGCATTCAAATCCTACTAAAGGGTCCACTAAATCAGACCGGCTATTGGGGGTAAAGAAGAAAGATCCCAGTTTATTTGTCATGTGTAGTGGTGGACTCTTTGTACAAGCAAACAAGTGTTCATATAATAGAACCTGGATTCAATAAATAAATAAATAAATATTCAAATTCTAAACAAATTTAATTTCCTATTCCAACTTTAAATTATTCGTTCAACAGTTACGAGTTGATTAAGTTTATCACAATTTCATTTGATCCTTTTTATTTTTTGTTACAGCAGTAGCAGAGGCTGCAAATGGGAGCAAGAGGAATAGAATGGATGGTCCAGATCAAGTGATGTATCCCCATGGAAGCTTTCTTCATCATTACTATAATGACGATCCTAATTCGACAATAACTAGTAACTATTCGGACCAAATTGCCTCCACGCCTCCTTTTTTCCCTCCAGCTCCATGGTTCGTTTCATTTCTCATTCACACCTATCAATTCATTTAAATTTCTCCTTCTATTAAAAATTATAATTTCTTACTGAGTTTAACTTTTATATATTTATATAATTTTATCAGCTAGTTCCATTCATTAACAAGTGGAATTACCTGAAACATAAGACAGAAAACTCCGAAGCTAGTATTTTAAATTACAAAGATGATATATGAAATTACATGTTTACCCCTCCCGGCCCCGTTGTTATAATTGAACAGGAAACATATGCCAGAGAAGATGATGGGATTGGAAAGACGATCCAACTCAGCTAGCAACATGTTCAGGGATTTCTTCAAAGGCTGCACTACTGTACAAGTAATTAATTATCCAATAAATTGTGAGCAAATAGATTAGTGAGATTAATTACTTAACTAATTTTGCTTAATTATGGCAGGATGGGAGTGTAGGCGATCAATATGGTAGCAGTTTGTCAAATAAGCATTTTTCAATGATTGATACTGAAGAAGAAGCCGAAGACTCTGGCAGCACAACTATGTCCTTACAACCATCTGCCGGATTAGATGATGTGAATAATAATAATAATATCTCTCTTGACCTTACCCTAGGTTAATTAACCACCCTAATTTCACTTTCAAATCCTTGACTTTTGTCATAGAATCAAGCTAATTACTAGCTAAATCTATTGGTTTTGTACTAATTATTAATGAGTACATTTTAATCAATCTTAATATCGACTTGCTTAGTCGGGTAGATGCTTGCTAAGGGCAGTCATGGTCTCATGAATTCGTATCATGACAGATAGGATTTGGTAAGAAATTTCAAGAACTAATCAATATAGAATCAGAAAAATATGCTCATAGACAGTACTGTTTTAAACCAATTAACTTTGTTAAAGAAAATATATTCAAAAAAATTAAAGAATATGTTCCACTAGTAATACAAAAATATGTACAAGATTAGAAAAGCTTGCTTGCAAACTCATCTAAATGTTCTTCCTTCAATGAAGAAGCAGCAGCAAGATTTCTCAGATCTGATAAGCTCCTTCCTAACTTCAAAGCCACCTTCAATTCAAACAATTCACCATTTTCTCTTCTCTCCGTTTCTGTTTCTCTCAAGTTTGATTCTATGGATTCTTGCATGTACTGGAAGAAACCGGCGTTGCTCCTGTACATCTCGAATACCATTCCAACTTGTCCACCATGCTCTACTGTGTTAACTACACTCGCCAATGCGCCACCAACAATTCCTAGCATGGCTGCCCACGATCCATGAGGAGAATGACTTGCAAATGCAGAGCCAATCGCTGCTACGCCTGTGAGCAAAGGACCGGACATGGCTAAAATCTTGTTCAATTTCAATGCCTTTTCCCCCAGCCTAATGTATTCTTCTTGGTCTTTTCTGCCTAATACGCCCATTATTTCTCTCATTTCCTCCTCCTGTTTACTATTCCATCCGTTCCAATTGTTGACACTTTTAGTCTGTCTTCGACGTTGTTGAGGCCACCAAACAGCAGGATCAACAGAAGATGGAAATTTCTCTAGCATTACACCAAGAAGAGGAAGAGGGTAAGCCTTGTCAAGAGACAATACTCTATCCATAGCTTCTTTCACATCAATACTCGAAGGGTGACCGATTGATAAAGTTGTTTCTATTTGGTTATGTAGATCTTGGAAAAGCCTTGTTGCGTTTCTTTGTTCTTCAGCAAGCTGGGATGGTTGAATCGTGTTGATGATCGTTAACATTCCAGTAGCAGCCAAATACATCAAAGTGGAAGACATTTTTAGTCCCAAAACAGAATCACCCTCAGCACCACTGCTAGCTGCAATTCCAACCATTGTAGCAGCTGCTAGAGTTATCCCATTAATAGATGTTAAAAGCATACTATTCCACTGACTTCTTTGCTCCCCTATATTTCTATGCATCTCCACTCTATCTGCAACTGCCTCCTTGATCGCATAAAGCTTCTCGATAACCAGGGGATCAGGACGACCATTAACCATATGGCTTCTTGTTGTAGCTGGGCTAAGTTGTATCTCGACTAGGTTATCGTTGTTTACTATGGTTGAATAGCTAATCAAATCTTGTTCATGCACTGATTGAAGATTCGGAAGAGAGATTTTGCTTGTTTTAATTCTTGGAATATTAATAGTAGCTCTTATCAATCCTCTTTTACAACTGTAATTGGATGATGTTGACGGAACAGAATTCAAAAAACTTGAAGATTGGAGGATTGTCATCTTTTCTAATTTCTCCAATGGGATTTAGGATGGAAAAGTTTTTTGTGTAGTAGAGAGATTATGGTAAAGAAAAAATGGATTTAGTTGTGATTATGAAAAAATAGTTGGACAGGACATATATATAGGGAGAGTTGACATTGAAATATTCAAGATTTGACCGAGACGAATAATAGACTAGTGAGTTATTCAAAGTTTGAATTGAATGGGTATATGACAAGACTCTTTCTTATTTGGCTTAATTCCGTAAATTTTGGATCTCACGAGCACCCTTTTGTTTATTTGTTATTGTTTTCTTGTTTTGACTGCTTACACATTTCCTTCCCTTATATTGACTTTCAACATTTATAGGAAAACTTTTATGGTGTCTCTATTTACAAACCACCAACCTAACCAACTATACTTTCTGCCCAAGTTGTATGTATATTTCATGCATGATATATAAACTAAGGCTATCTAGTGGGGGCGGAAAGGGACGATTTTAGGGGGAAGGAACATGACGATTTCTTAACGGGATAGGGAGGATTGGTGCGGATGAACCCCTCGCCCCGTCCCATCCACTACGCTAATGGGACGGGACGGGGAGGGCCTGAGTGAGATTTTTTAATTATTACTATTGATTTAAATATTTAAGCATTAAAAATTTATAAAAAGATGATAGTACAATAGGTGATATAAGAATACACAAATTTTAAAATAACCTTGACATATTATGGTTTATGAACGTCAGTTATGTTACTTTTACTTATTACCGACTCCAAAAATATAAAAATAAAAATTAATAACGATAAGAAAAAAACATTGCAATTTCAAACATATAAAAATGCTTTTTCTAATTTAATTGGCACGGAACAAGTTCTTAACAGGATAGGTGGACTGGGAAGTTAAAAGTGAAACAAGACATATACTGCAATAAAAATAATTTTTAATGGAAATAAATATGCATATAAATAAGAGTGCTCAACTAATTGACATTGAATTCAGTGTCAGTATAGACTTTAGGGATATTTATAAAAAGTGTTACTTGCCTCTAAAAAAATATATTTAACGACAATTAAGTCATTTTTGATAATTAATTAACGTTAAAGATTGTTTTTGATATAATAATAGAGGACAAACCCATTTCCCCACCCCATCCCACAAAGCTAACGGGACGGACGGCCTTAGCATAAACAAACAATGACTTTATGCTTTATATTATGGAATAGCATTAAAAGTCAACCACATTTTTGAAGCAGTAAAAAATAGACAATTTTTTTACTCAGAATTTTTTATATGCTTATAGGCTATGGATATATCATGTTCAGGATGATCTTAATTGCCGACATGCAATTTATTTAATCGACCGAACTCACCAACCCATATTACGAATTGGTGAATGCAATTTAGTAATACATGAGACCCAAAAAAATAAAAAGAAAAAATAAAGGATGTATATAAATTTATGATTACAAATAAAAAAAATATGATAGTCATATTTTTATGTCAAGGTGTTATTATTTGGAGGGTCAATCAGTTTTTTCGAATTATAATTTTGTCAAAAATCATGTGCTATATTGACTTGTAATACTTTTTATATATGATTTTCAATTATGTAAATTTTACTTTTAAATATCTGAAAATTCCGTACCTGAATTCATTATCTAAATTAATTATTTTGATTCTCATGCTCCAAATGTGGCAGAGAAAGTAATTGTTTGTGTGTGTTTTTCCTCAAATAGCCCTTCAGAATTCAGATCATTACTTACATAAGATAATTCGCTAATAATCCGTTACTTTCTACGTTATCGGCCGAAAAATAAAGCATGTGGCTGCTGTATATTTTAGATTATCTGTGATGCTTAACGGAATAAATAAATTCTCCTGAAACATCAAGGATTGTAACGTGGATTATTTTTTTCGGATGTGTAGTTTGATTATATAATTATAACTAGTAAAAAATATTTGCGGTATGAAAACACCAATGAATTTAAAGTAATTTTTAAAATAAAAATTTTAGTCGAGATAATTTTTTCAAATGTATAATTCAAATATTTGTATACTACTTTTTAGTAAAAAAAAAAAAAGTTTGTTCATTGAGAGATAATTTTTATCATTCTAATATTTTTATCGAGGTACTATTATTTAATACACTTATTTCTATTCTATATTGCATAAATCATAAATTTTCTCACTAACTTATGTCGGTATTATATAAGAAGAAAGGATCAGGCTTTTCTCAATTTCTTTTCTCTCCATTTTCTCCAAGTTCTTCCTTGGATTAGAGACACATGTCATAATTTAGAATTAATGATTGAGATATAATTAATTAAAGCAAAGTCCTAACTATGACATATGTCTGCAATCCAGGCTAGAATTTGGGGAAAATGGAGAGAAGAGAAATGGAGAAGAACCGGATCCCCAAGAAAAAGGGAAAAAGCTAACAACTTGTCCACTCTTCCATTTTTAGTTGTTCCTAATTACTTGTTCATTTTGACAAATCAAGAAACGACAGATTCTTTTTACCTATTATACCTTCAATTAATTATTTTGAAAATGTAGAACTTTTTGAAAATCTTAAGATTTAATCCATACAACTTCATAATCAATAGGGGTAAAATGGTAAACTCACTATGTCAATCATTACTTTCTTAATATGTGTGTCAATTCAAAAGTGGACAAGTAATTAGGAACAGAGGAAGTATGTATTAACTATTGGGGGTCGTTTGGTACAAAGATGCATAATGCATGGATTACTAATGCATGGATTAGTAATGCAGGAATTAGTTTTTATCAAGTGTTTGGTTCATTGTTTCCCATTTAATCTTATGTTTGGTTTAAAATTCTAGAAAAAGTTTCTTTCCTTTTATACCCTTGAGTTATTATGAGATTTTATATTTCATTTAATTTGTCAAGTTAAATACTAGAATATATTAAAAATTATTATTAATTTTGAGGTGTGATATGCCACCATAGGGATCCTTGATAGCACGGTATATTTCTAATTTTTTGTTGGTCAAATATACCTTGAACTTAACATAGATTTAAGCTCTACCTAAATTGTTGAAATACACAAAGTTTATTTTTCTTAAAAATTGTTCAAGAGGTCAATCAACGAACTATATTTAAAAAAAAAATGAAAAGACCAACCCAATATAACAAATCAAACATGAAAAAAATAATATTAATTGGTGAAATCATCAAATCACATGGAACGAATTTGGAGAATTTAAAAGAATATTTATAAATATTCTCATATAAAAATAAAAAAAAATAAAAAAGAGCATTAAATTACAAAAAAAAAAGAAGGAAAAAAGAGTTGGGGATAGTTTAGTCATTTAGGGGTCTTATCCAAGGATTGTTAAACCTTTGATTTGTTATCCCTCCCTTTTCTAGGGATTAGATAAGACCTTGTATGAGGTATAACTAATCCATGGATTAGGTTAAATAAAGTAACCAAACAATGTTTTTGTTGGACTAAATTTTAATCCATGGACTATTTTGATTAATACCTCCTACCAAACGGGTCCCAAGTGTATTAAATTTTTAATTATATATATTATGTTGATTTTCTTACATTGATTTACTGATCTATCGAAAAACAAGTCATGCATGAAGTATTAATATGCTTGTGTTCTTTTAGCATTATGTCATATGGTAATTAGTTTTTTATTTACTTCTTTAAATTGTTTTTGTTGCATACGTCACTAATTCAGAAAAACAGTTAAGCTTAAAGAGAAGATTCATTCCTCATGGAGTATAAATAAATAAAATAAAATAAACGAATAAATCAAGTCATTTGATAATTAACAATTGAATCAAAAGAATGAGTTAGCTAACCCCTACTCTTGTACAATAAACAGTTACTTTAAAACATTAAAAAAGCTTGCTTGCAAACTCTTCCTTCAATGAAGAAGAAGAAGAAGCAAGATTTCTCAGATCTGATAAACTCCTTCCTAATTTCAACGCAACCTTCATTTCAAACACTTCACCGTTTTCTCTTCTCTCCGTTTCTGTTTCCATCAAGTTTGATTCAATGGATTCTTTCATGTACTCGAAAAAACCAGCGTTGCTTCTATACATCTCGAATACCATTCCAACTTGTCCACCATGTTCAACTGTGTTTACTACACTCGCCAATGCTCCACCAACAATTCCTAACATAGCGGCCCAATTGGATCCATGAGAAGCAGAATCAGATTCAATAAACATTGAGCCAATTGCTGCTAGGCCTGTAAGCAATGGACCGGACATGGCTAAAAACTTGTTCAATTTCAATGCCTTTTTCCCTAGGCTAATATATTCTTCTTGGTCTTTTCTTCCTAATACTCCCATTATTTCCTTCATTTCCTCCTCCAGTTTACTATTCCATCCGTTCCAATTATTGACACTTTTAGTCTGTCTTCGACGTTGTTGAGGCCACCAAACAGCAGGTTCAACAGAAGATGGAAATTTCTCTAGCATTACACCAAGAAGAGGAAGAGGGTAAGCCTTGTCAAGAGACAATACTCTGTCCATAGCTTCTTTCACATCAATACCCGAAGGATGACCGATTGATAAAGTTGTTTCGATTTGGTTATATAGATCTTGGAAAAGCCTTGTTGCGTTGCGTTGTTCTTCAGCAAGCTGAGATGGTTGAATCGTGTTGATGATGGTCAACATGCCAGTAGCAGCCAAATACATGATAGTAGATGACATTTTTAGTCCCAAAACAGAATCACCACTACTGGTAGCTGCAATGCCAGCCATTGTAGCAGCTGCTAGAGTTATTCCATTAATGGATGTTAAAAGCATACTGTTCCATTGGCTTCTCTGTTCTCCGATATTTTTATGCATCTCAACTCTATCTGCAACTGCCTCTTTGATAACGTAAAGCTTCTCGATAACCAGGGGATCCAGACCATCAACATTTGTATCATGAATTAATATTCTTGAAGGACTAAGCACTAATTCCTCAATTGGATTGATGGCAAATTGTTCAAGCTGATCTGATATTAGCATAGGGAGCTGGGAGGTTTTGTTGGTACGAATGTTGGGAATATTGATTTTTGCTGTAATATTGGTTCGTCTTCGAGAAGATGAAGATGATGAGTTAGCATTAGTACAAGACGATCTCAAGAAACTTGAAGCTTGAAGAGTTGCCATATATTTAATTTCTCTAAATCTTTTGATATATGTAAAAGAATGATTAATTGGCTAGGCTTGAAAAATTGGAGGAAAAAAAATGAATGTAGCAGTTGTTTATATGTTTAGTTATTATGGTAAAAGAGGGGTAAGAGATGACATTTATATAAGGGAAGTTGGTGCATGAGAAGAAATAGTAGTATTATAGTTTTGTTTTTAGTAGTTGAATTGAATGGGTAATATAATTTGGCGCAGTCACAATATTTGATATTTGCCTTTGTTGTCAAGTATAATAGGCTGCTTTGACATTGACTTTCAACAAAAAACTTTTATAGGGTATGAATTTTGAAATGGCCAAACCCTGGATTTTCATTTACTTGGAAACATTATTCTCTACTAAGATAATATATTCAACACCAATAAAAGGAAAGAAATATTGCTTTTTATGTGTATATAGAATATGTTTAGGGCTCATGTGGATTTATAACATTTACATGTTGAAGCTATTAAAAATAAACCACATTTTCTCTTCATCATATTTTTATTTTTTATCATATAGTAATCATAATAACAACAATAACTCGGTGAAATTCCACAAATTAAATAAGTTCTGGATAGGATGATATGTACACACACCTTATCTCTACCTTGTAAAGATAGAGAAACCAATTTCGAAACAAATATTGAAAATCCCACATTATGTCAAATAAATACAAAACAATGTTGAAAAAATCATTTTAATACTAACAAGATATATATATGAGATGTTGAGAATATTGATTTGGGATGTAACTTGTGAGGACCATATTTGCCAATATTAATATGTCAAATATTTATTAAAAAGCTTATAATTGATTCTCAAAGTGTCAAAGGCTGACCTGACTATTTGAATACATATTTTATAGAGACAACATTCGCGAAAAAATCAGTTTCTTTGATTTCTTTGGTAAACTGTAATAATAGATGTTAACCGTGGTACTTGTAATGTCATTTGTCATTACAAACATTTTTTATCGAATATTTATACTTTGTCGATAAATATATGTGTTAAACATATATAACTAGCAATTGATCCTGATTAATTAATATGTATTTTCATTTTATTGAATTAACTAATTATAATCAAAAATAAATATTTATTCTACTAATAAACTACTTATACTACATTATTTTCTCATATTCAAAGCTAACGCACCCATGACCCATGGTGGTCTCTATTGTAATACGTCAGCCTCCATGATTGATGATATCAAAAGGGAGGTGGCAATACATCATTTCTCTCCATACAAAATTAAGGGAAAAAGGATAAAAAAAATGCTCTTAAACCAAGTAAAATGAATAAAAATATTCTTTATTTATAGTTTGGTTCGAATATGCTTTTGCCGTTAATATTTTAGTTCAAAAATGTTTATATTATTAATACTTTGGTCCAAAAATGTCTCTATAGTTACTAAAGGGTCAAAAATATTCTTTTCAGAATATATATATATTATTTCTTTTCTTTTTAAACACATCTTCTTCCAAAATATTACTAAGAGCCCTATTCTTGTTTTCTTTCTTTTAAAATTACTTTAACAAAAAAAAATGTAGGAAATTTATTTCCTTCTTAATCTCATTTTATCAATTAAAATAGAATAACTTTACCCTTTCGATAATATATGTCATATATATAAGAATATAGTATATCCATCATTAATTTTTATTCATATAACGATAAAAATAAATTATAATAAATAATTTTTATTTTTTTTGGATTGAAGTATGATAAATATTTGCTAATTATAAAAATATTATTTAAAAAAATGTGTTAAAAAATATGTTTATTTAGAAAATTAACATTTTTGATCCATTAAATAACAATAAGGTCATTTTTGGACCAAAATATTGACGGCGTGAACAATTTGAACCAAATCATAAACATAGGACATTTTTATTCATTTCACATAATTTAAAGGCATTTTTTACCCTTTTCATTCACTTTTTGTAGTTTCATGCTCTTAATTCTGGCATATTTTACTGATAATATTATAAGAATATAAAGGGTTAAAGAACCCATTGCTTAATTGGAACTACATTCATAGCATTGGAGGATTGATTTTTTTATAGTACTCTATTTACCTTTATATTAAACTCATTGACTTTAATAAAGATCAACATATATAATTTTAGGAATTTATATACTAACGTATTGTAATTATTTAAATTTAAGAGTTAAATAAACATATAAGTTGCATATATTTATTTTCAAAATTTAAGTTTTACGTACGTAATATGCGATGAGAAGTATAATTAATCAATTCCATTTTGTTATTTTATCTTTTTCACTTTGATCATATATTTTTTAAATATGACTGGACATAACACGAAGGAAGTTGCAATTAATTATATCAATGCTAACAAAAAACGTGAAAAGTGACGGTACGAATAGAAATCCAGTACTCCTGCTTTAGAGAACAATGGAGATCTTCCGTCGATAAAAGTCTATTTTTTTGTCCCTAAAAGTGTGCATCGATTAGCAACCTTTAAAATATCTTTTTGACCCTCGAAACTTATCAGGAATCCTATAAACACGAACCAATAGTGAAAATTCCTCATAAAACATGTTTCGAAATCAATGAAAACGTTGGATTTCAAAAAAAAGATTATTATGACCAAAATACCCCCTCAAAACCCATTTAGACCAAGAATTCAATTTTTTACCTAATTATTCAAATCACGATCTAAGGTTTTGGGACTCTAATTTGTTAAAGAAAAAAAATCTACATTGGTGGTTAATGAGATGAGTGGACTCCTTATAATGCTTGAGCAATCCTCCTCTTTTTGAGCTAGCTTTTGGAGGTGTGAGTTAGGCGTAAGACCTAATTTCACATGGTATCATAGCAGACTCTTAATTCTTATAAAGTGGGGGTGGGGAAAGGGGGACTGTTACTAATTCATGAGGTATACACTTAATTCTCCAATACAAATAGTTGCAAATTCAAGCTTATCCATTGATAGGCAAGCCGTAGGGGTATTTGAAGGTGATAACCTAGTTGAACCAGTCAAATACATTTTTAACGGTTTAAGATGAGAAATTATTTAAATTAAGAAATATTGTCATTTTTACTGGAGGGGTATTATATTACTCCCTATATACTACCCAACCAACCACTACAGTCTACACCTTGACGACTAAAGCATGAGCTCATGATACGCATTGTTGGTATATTTATAGCACAAAAGTGTTCATGTGAACTTGTGTTATGACTTACAAACTACATGAACTGACAATATGCCTCATAAAGACCTTCACGATGTGAGATTGACCTAAGGTATTATGAGCACCTTTTCTTCAGAAATTTGTCAGCGTAAAAGCATGTTGTCATTCCTTTGGCCCATCCTCGTTAGCCCGCTCTTCTTCAAATATTTGTCAGACTAGAAGCATGTCTGCCGTTTTCTTTGATTTGACCCGCTTTCTTGAGCCCTCCTCCTTCCCCATCTTCCAAAGTTAATTATCAACGTGAAAGTCTGTCAGTCATTCTCTTTAACCCGCCCGCCCTATGTTAGAGAGGTCGCAGTTTTACCTCGCCCTTTAAGTTTAAAACTCAGTCGATCACAAGCTCACTTTTTTATTATTCAAAGTTTCGAATTTAGTCTTCGATTGATCACTACTTAAACACACATGATCTCAGGTTTTGTTTTGGTTCACTCATTATCAAATGCATAATTAAAGCCACTTGAACTAAAGAGATGATTCATTTCTCATGGAGCCAAGAAATAAGAAAAAACATCAAACGATTTAAAGCTTGCAAGATGGCCTGAGAAACTGTTATAAGCAATCAACATTTGAATGGAAAGAATGAGTCAAAAATTGAAAGACAATAAATGATCAAGTAATTCATTTCTTGTATAGAGTCAAAAATAATAATTAGTAAGAATCAAACAAGCTTGCCATTTACTGTGCAACTTGCAAGATGGCCTTACAAAGAATGAGTTAGTCCTATTTGCATAAACATTAATATGTACTACTGCATTATACACTAAGCAGTTAAAACTTAGAAAAGCTTGCTCCCAAATTCGTCGATTTCTTCTCCCTTTGATAAAGAAGCAGCAGCAAGATTTCTTAGATCTGATAAGCTCCTTCCTAATTTCAAAGCCAACTTCAATTCAAACACCTCACCATTTTCTCTTCTCTCCATTTCTGTTTCTGTCAAGTTTGATTCAATAGATTCTTGCATGTACTGGAAGAAACCGGCGTTGCTCCTATACATTTCAAATACCATTCCAACTTGTCCACCATGCTCTACTGTGTTAACTACACTTGCCAATGCGCCACCAACAATTCCAAGCATGGCTGCCCATGATCCATGAGGAGAATGATCTGCAAATGCAGAGCCAACTGCTGCTAAGCCCGTGAGCAATGGACCGGACATGGCTAAAAACTTGTTGAATTTCAAGGCCTTCTCCCCCAGCCTAATATATTCTTCTTGGTCTTTTCTGCCTAATACTCCCATTATTTCCTTCATTTCCTCCTCCAGTTTACCATTCCATCCATTCCAATTGTCATTGACCCTTTTAGGCTGCCTTCGACGTTGTTGAGGCCACCAAACAGCAGGTTCAACAGAAGATGGAAATTTCTCTATCATTAAGCCAAGAAGAGGTAATGGATAAGCCTTGTCAAGAGCCAATACTCTGTCCATAGCTTCTTTGACATCAATACTCAAAGGGTGACCGATTGATAAAGTTGTTTCGATTTGGTTATATAGAGCCTGAAACAACCTAGCTGCGTTTCTTTGTTCTTCAGCCAATTGGGATGGTTGAATTTGGTTCATGGCCACCAACATACCAGTAGCAGCCAAATACATCAAAGTGGATGACATTTTTAATCCCAAAACAGAATCACCACTACTGCTAGCTGCAATTCCAACCATCGTAGCAGCAGCAAGAGTAATCCCATTAATTGATGTCAAAAGCATACTGCTCCATTGACTCCTCTGTTCCCCAATATTTCTATGCATCTCCACTCTATCCGCAATTGCCTCCTTAATCGCGTAAAGCTTCTCGATCACCAGAGGATCACTTCTTCTTGAAGGGCTAATTTGTTTCTCAATTGGGCTACCACTAGTTGAGAACACACTAATCAACTCTTGTTCCTGTGCTAATCTAGCTCTTTTTTGAAGCCTAGGAAGAGAGATTTTAAATGTCTGATTATTCGGGGTATTAATATTCGCTCTAATAAATCCCCTTCTACATGATGTTGATGAATTCAAGAAATTTGACGATTGTAGAACGATTGTCATCGTATTTGTTACTTCAACTGATATTAATTGATTGAAAAAACAAACAAGAGAAAACCCAAAGTTGAGTTTTTGATTTATGATTATTATGATATAAAAAGACAGGACATGGGACGTATATATAGATTATTATAGGGATAGTAGTTAACAGAAATAAGATTGATTTGACTGGATTATTAAAAAAAGGGGAAATAATAGTATGTTACGTTATTCAAAGTTTGAATTGAATGGGTATAATATGGCCAAGAAGACTATTTCTTATTTTGGCTACTAGGCCTCATTGTACTTACTCTTATTGACTTTCAATATAGCAAAATTATATAATTAAGACCCTTGATCAACTCTTAATCCGTGTATCCAATTAGGTATTTCATGGGTGATGATACTTCGCATAAATATAATTAAGAGTGAACCACATTAATTTCGTCAAATTAAGAATTATTCTTGTTAATAAAAAAATTATATAAGTGGATTCACTTTATTAACCAATCAGTTGCGAATAGCAATATAATAATAAATAGATGAGAAAAAAAAAATACAATTTACAATCATTTAGTTGTTACATTTATTTTGAGCAAACATGTAAAAAAACTTTTATGCAACTGATATTTAAACCAAATTAATTATGTGGCATGTATGTGTACATAGATCTCTTTAACACCTAATCATGATTCGTTAACATCTATCATTACTTAATTTAATTAATTATAATAAATTTTGTATAATTTGATACAAAAAAAATCCAATGCTAATAAGTATTTAATTATCCACCAGATATTAGCTATCTGTTCTCGATAAAATCCATCATGCTTTTTTTTATTTTCCCTTGGCACAATCAAATTATTACACCAACCTGAGTTGCAAAATGATGAGAATTAGCCATACTGAATTAGCACACCATGTAGGAAGGAGTACGTGTTAACAAACCCCTTGTGTTGTTTTTTTGGCTTAATACATAGTCGTTCTCCTAAATTTTTCAAGATATTTTATTTAGAGATTTGAATTAAGTTTTGTTCCATTTTGCGTGTTATCATTCGTCTATTGAGTTGGTTTTCATGTGATCAAATTGCACATAAACTTTTGCATGTGTTTTTATTTGTCTATTGTATAGTTAAGTTAACCACATAAAATATGTCATCTCCTTTAATTATGTGCATCAACCTCAGATAGAAATTTTACTATTTATTAAGGTGAATATATATAATTAAAAGAAATGACATATTTTACATGATTAATTTTAATGAGAACACATGAAAAAAATTCCAAAAACATGAACCAAAAGATGTATTGAAACACGGAGTAGCTGTTTTTTCTTTCAAATCACGTGGATTTTAATTAGGCATTTTTTTTGGATACTGTAGTTTCACAAATTGAAATAAATCCAAATTTGGACATATAATATGAGTACTTGTCGATTCAAATTTCGAGGGATATGAATATATAATAAGACTGTCAAATATACTCAACTATATTTCAAATATCAGAAATTTTTTATACCAGCCAGCCACTGTTGAAATACTAAAGCTCATCAGTTTTTTCTTTCCTAAAAGTTGTTTTATGTGTATATACCTCATGTTCAGCTCTATACTAGTGTACCGTGTTGACCTTTTACTACCTGAGATAAAATTCTAGCTCAATACACATACTTGTTTTCCAACAAATGTTAAATTTTCTTCATTTCATGTATTTATGGGAGGTACTATTTATCTCTCCCTCAAATGTCTAACCTATTAATTCGAACACTAAAATGTAAATTTAGGGTTGGGGGTGGGGAACAGTGTATGTAAATCATATTCCGTTTTTTCTGAAATGACAAATAATTTGAAAGGTTTAATTGACCAAAAACAATACCTATTATCAAATTGCTTACGTTGAAAAGTAGTTTGAGAAATTCTCATGTTTACATTCCAAAATATTGTCTGAGAAAATTTAGAAAAGCGCACTTAGATGGTGTACTAGGCAATGATGAATAACACCAACCATCCAGGACTTGGTATACAGATAGCAGCAACTCAGTTTCAATTTTACATTAACAATGTTGAATTGTGAAACATAATTCACTGTCATCTCTTGCCACAATCTTGCTTTTTTGAGTCACATTTGAAGGGCGTTACTTTTTCGAACTGACAACTTTTCACATTACCATGTGTGCAACATTCTGCCTAGCACTTGATCGATGACACAGGACAATTACAACCAATTTATTACTAGATGAACTTTGTCTTGGTTATGAGGGATCAGCGAAAACATGAAAATCAAAACAAAATAAGCAATTCCAAGCTACCATTTTCAATTCAACTAACACAAGGAGATGTTGCCATGCATGTTCATGAATCAACTTTGAAGATTTCAAGCTTTTTTCAAGACCATCGACCTAGCACGTAGATTCAAAAATATTCCCCTACAAATCGATAAAAAAGCATAGAGCATTAACAACATTACAACACTGTGAAATCATAGATATGGAACATGTTTGACAGTAGCAGAAACAGTAACAAGAAGGGAAATTGTGGTGCATACCAGCAACATGCAATAATGCTGTGAAAGATTACTCTTAATTGCAGCGGAACATACAAGTGATTTACCCACCCAACGACTGGCCAAAACTGCACATTTATAAACAATAATTAGAATTATCATTCACCGTAGAATAGAACAAAAAACATTGGACTTGGGAGAGGGCAAATTTGACTAACCGCCCACGCTGTATACTGCACTTTTGGATATTCTCTCTTGATATTAGATTTCACCTGGATCCAGGGTCTCTCTGTGCAAAATACAAAATAATATTAAATATTCAGTAAGATTTGTTGTTCTGTGTGTACATAATTATACCTCTAGCTAATGGAAGGTAAACAAACTTAAGCTCCCTTTCAGCAGCTTTCAAAAACTTGTACTAAATATGGCTCGACGAAGGAGAAGAAATTTGTAAGGAAATGAGAAACTCATGGTTTAATTTCTTTTTATAGAGCATCCATCATCTCTTTTAATTGTTTCTAGGATAGGATGGAAGGTAATAAGGATATATATCCTCCTTTCACTAGTTTATGGAAGAGTGTTACAACTTCTTCAGTCCCTCTTTCAGAGGGTTCAAAAGCTCCTCTATTACTTTGTCAGTAAAAAAGTGTAGAAAACCCCATATCGCTTTTCTTTTTAAACATCCTCTGCTCACACCGTCTCTCTTTTTACCCCAGCCAAACATAATATAAATAATTATTTGAATAAAACACTCATTGAAGTAAAGTAGAGATTGTTTTCAGTAATCTGCTCATTTTGAGGATATTTCCCACTAGGTCCAAAGGGAAAAAGAAGAAAAATGGGAAATAATTACGCAAAATTTTCATTAAACTAGAAACATAAACAAAGGATTTGAGGCTCTCACATGGCAAAAACTAAGTACCTTATCAAGCTTTGTACAATTGTAAGGGTTTAAAGAGATAAACTGTTTGAACGTGCAAATTGAATAATTTTCGTAACAAAACAATGTGTTTCTATAGATGAAATGCTTTTGCTAAAATTGAATTCAAAAGATGGCCAGAAAACAATAGTTTTTAACCTTTTGTTTCCCTTTTTTCTTTTTGCCACATGAATAAAATGTTTGTTGCTGTTGTAACACTTTTAAATTGAAGGTTATGTCTATAATTAGGCCCTTTGAGTTCTTAGATAACAATCCTAATTTGATTGCTTAAGGACACTTTTGTCTACTTGAACGTTTAGTTGTAGAACGTGATGTTGAGTTTTGGTGTGATGGTATACCACGCAATAGTTTATATGTCAGAATGTTAAAAGGCAGTGGTAACTCAAAAGAAAAACTCACTTTCAATAACTAATCCATAGTAAACCATAAAAAGCAAGTTATTCCAGGGTGACGAAGTAATTTGTTCCAGCAACACCTGAAATAATCAAAATGCAAGTTCACATTCTTGTATATTTATCAGCTCACTGTTTATTTACTTATTTACTTCTTTCTCTATCTGGTAACATTATTTAGCAAAACGATAAACAAGTGAAACTTTCAAGTAGGCAAGTGTAGCAATTTACCAGGTCATGAGTATACAGTCAAGCAGTTCTATTGATATAGATCCACGTACGAGGTAGATCAGATCCATAAAGTACAAGGTAATGTGTAACATCCATGTACAAGATACCATATCCTATTTTTGTGAAACATACAAAATCATCCAAAGAAGAGAGGGTTAGTACCTTTTTGGCAACTGTACTCTTGTCTCTCTTCCCCTTGAAAAGTTTGTCCAGTAATAAGTGAAGAAAATGCCCAAATGGTCCAAGATAGGCAACACCAAAAAGCTGCATGTAGTTACAGGCAAAGCAGATGATGACATCCCAAATACCAACTTATTCGCAAAGTAGATGAATATGAAACAAATGATACCAAATGAATCAAATGATTTTGCCATGCATTGTTAATAACAACCCTGAAATTGACACAGAATTGCAACTAAACTTAACCTACACCGACAACAATTCCGCCTAAATAACAAGCTAGTTGGGGTCGGTTGTATGAATCCTCTATATCCATTCACTCGTTGTGACTAAAGTTAGCCAGGAGATGAACTTTAACTTTGTATGCTCACTGGCAACTACTTGCTCAGTATCCGGATTCTCAAACCTCAAAGACAAATCTTCAAAGCAACTCAAGATATTGAAGCTATTTCAAGCAGAATTCCATACTAGTTAGTTGTCAATTTTTTGAAACACTTACCTTTCTTCTGACTCCTAATTTCCTAGGTCAGTGGTGTGACAAGTAATAATATTCCACATGCTACAGTTCTAACTTCAAAGATCCCACTCCAGTTTTAGGACTTGACAATCTAAATAGAAAATTAAAGGATTAGCCAGAAATAGCACCTCTTTAACGCAACAGATTGGTCCAAAGGGCGGGTCACAGACGGATTTCTCGGTTATAAAAAAAAAACAGAGGCTACCGTCCCAATACTCAGTGCAGAAGCCTTTGTGCAGTAGGACCAGTATGAGTAAAGAGATTTCACGCACAAGAAGAAATATATCTGTAACATCCTTTGTGGCTCATAACCAAAACACTTCTTCCCGTAAGTTGTAAAATTTTCATTTAGAAGAAACACTAGAATCTGAAATTAAACCTAACCCATTCAACCCTAGATGGGCACAACCGAAATATGCAAAAGAGATTGGGTTGGGATTCTCTAGAACAAAAAAAATAAAGCACTCTCTTCGGCATGTTAATCATGTCATTTTAAGAAAAATTTGAGAAAAGCTGATCATATTGCCCTGGGTTACATTTTAAAAGCAAACTTACCACTTCCATCCAAGCCAAAGAGCATGTTGACACTGCATTAGTTTGCTTTTTATATTTAGTTTCCGTACCTGATGCACTTAAGAGGCTAAAATTGATCTGTACTTGGTATTACATAAAAGACATCATGGTTTAAGGCTGAGTAGTCGAGGCATAGGAGTTCAAATCCAAGCTGCAACATTGAGTGTTTGTTCTATTTTCTAACCTTGATGGACAGGTTTACAAATACAAGTAATTATGGGTTATATCAGGCTGCCTAGAGTATTAGTAGATGCACATAAACTGGCTGGTTACCACCATCATCAGAAAAGCAATGAAAGAGACTGGGGTCTAAGGTAGTGTACTAGTGTTACAGAACCAAGCAGATTTTTTATGAAAAGATACAGACAGCGAACCTCTAAACCAAACATGAGGCACTCAGGCCAGTATATGAAACTTCACTGACACTTCTTTCTGAATCGAAGGAAAATTTTTTGTTAAAAGCATCATGAAATTTACAAAAGTCGTACCCAAGCTCAGATACGTAAATGGAACCATGGGAGTGCTTACAAATTGCAATTATGACCTCCATTATACCATAAATGTTCTTTTTTAGTACTCGAAATATAAACCTCTGCAAATAGAAGGTAGAGGAACCGTACCACTTTGAGAAGAAGGCGTCTGACTTGAAGTTTCTGAATGCCAGTGATCTTCTGAGCCACTATATCACTGATCGCCGACAACACTCCCGCCGTTATTGCCTGCCATCAAGGATTCAACTATCATAGATTATTCCAGTACTAATTCTGCTAAAACTTCAGAAAAGTTGGGAAAAACTTCAAGAAAATGCAGAAGAAAAAGATGAAATCTTTGTATCAAAGTAGCAACTTCTCGACAAATTAAATAAGACCCACATCACAATTAAGCAAACAATTCAAAATATCCCAAAACCCCTCTTCACAAATCAAAAAAAAAAAAAGTTGAAAAGAAAAACAAAAAAGATTGGTAAAGAAATTGGGTAAAAGGTTTGACCTTTGTTCGTAAAGGGTGTTGCTGAAGCTGTAGCAAGTACTGTTGGAGACCCTTTTTCGCTATTGATCCCATTCTTCTTTGTCTTTCTTCGCTTTGTTCACCTTCAAGATTTGAGAAGACGAACAGATTCGATCTTATAGGTTACTCACTCGCTTCTTTGACTTCCTTTACATTGAGACCAATTTGGTGAATCTGCGTCTAAATTTGGCAAGTGTCACATTGCGTGGGACCATTTAAAACAACCAAATTTGTAGGTAATGGCGAAACATTCCAAATATACTCCTCCGGTCCCCTTTTTACTGGTAAGTTTTTCGACAAGTTTGAACTTAGTAAATTGATTTTGGAATTTTATAAATTAATAAAGATAAAATGATAAATTTATTATATTAATTATTATTTTTAATAGATGTATCATGTTAAAATTAGATAGATAAATAGAGATAGGGGGAGTACTTTTTATTTTATTTGAAATTTATGGGTCGAAAAGAATAAAGACGTTGAGCCATAAAAAAATAATTATTTTTAAAAAAAAATCATTTTTTAAAAATCAATATTTGACCGTGAAATAATTTTAAGTTGTATTTGAAATTTGGAAAATAGTCGAAACTCTATTCTCTTTTTTTTTTTTTTACTTTTAAATTTTTTTCCTTCAAAACTATCATAATTTTTTTTAAGAACTTCGTTTAAATCATATTTCATATTTCTTTTAAAAATACATTTCAATTCCAAAATAAAAAAATGATCAAACATAACTAGAAAAATTCCAAATAAAAAAAATATTTCTATTCATTGAATGTAAATGCACTATACAAACATTTAAACAGAACACACCTATTGCTAATTGTTAAAGAATGGAGGCCATTTTATTTGTCTACTTGTAATAAACTGTGAGGAATCTATTTATAAAAAGAATATTTTAAGAATTTTGTAGCCTTGGAGGTAGAGCTGTTGAAATGGGCTGATCCAATTCAATCCAACCCTAATGGGCTAGAGAGTAAAATGGATTGAGACGGGCTGGCCCTTTTAATTAAAGGGCCTGTAAAATAGCAATCCAATCCAATCCTAAGCGGGCCACGGGTTGGCCCTTCAACCAAAAAATGAATAACATTGTCCTCTTAGAAAGAGTACGAACGTTGAATGTCTAATGAACACGACATCAATACATACAGAAATTCATTCATGAATTACACATATATACTTTAGTGAATATTTACAAAACAAAAACATAATAGTCAAGATACAACATTCATAAGATTCATCCGAGCAAAGAACATTACATGATCACGATTTTCATAAACAAGACAATAAAGGAGAAGTGGAAAATTAGGCATAAAAATAAAAGTAGAAGAGGTCAAAGATTCAGAGTTATAATGGAGTAATAAGCTTGGGCTAATGAGAAAATTTAGTGGACTAATGGCCCTAAAATGTAAAAGATACGTAAAGAAGTTAGACTTGATTTTATATTGATATTTTAAAAATATTTATTGACAAAATCTTAACAAATAAAATACGACTTAAAATATATATAATAAATATTTTTAAAAGGGAAAATGGTCAAATATGCCCCTAAACTATTCGAAAAGGTCTAGATATACCCCTCGTTTAAAGTTTGGCTCACTTGTGCCCTCGCCGTCCAACTTTTCGTCTAGATATTCCCTTATGGGCGTTAAACGCCAAATGAAATTGCCACATCATTTTTACATTACCACGTGGCATTGAAAAAGGGTCAAATATACCCCTAAACTATTTGAAAAGGTCTAGATATACCCCCTTTTAAATAAACTACCCGACCCATTTTCAACAA
>NW_006239023.1:1158918-1177804 GCF_000226075.1 Solanum tuberosum | reverse complement strand
TTTTTTTCGATAAATCACGAAAATGAGTAATTGATTATTAAAAATTATGAAAATGACTTTATGCTGAATTTTTAGGTTATATTTTTCATATTTTTTTATTAATCAATTACTCATTTTCGGGATTTATCGGAAAAAAATAAAAATTTAAAAAGATTGTTGAAATTGTTGAATTTAAGGTTACTATATTTATTTGTGATTTTTTGGCGTTAATTTTATATATTTTTTCTATTTTTTATTAGTCAATTACTCATTTTCGGGATTTATCGAAAAAAATAAAAATTTAAAAAAAATTGTTGAAAATGGGTTGGGTAGTTTATTTAAAAGGGGGTATATCTAGACCCTTTCGAATAGTTTAGGGGTATATTTGACCATTTTTTAATGCCACGTGGTAATGTAAAAATGACGTGGAAATTCCATTTGGCGTTTAACGCCCATAAGGGCATATCTAGACGAAAAGTTGGACGGCGAGAGCACGAGTGAGCCAAACTTTAAACGGGGGGAGGGGGGGGTATATCTAGACCTTTTCGAATAGTTTAGGGGCATATTTGACCCTTTTTCCTTTTTAAAATTCATAGCCCATGGGATGGCCTCTGAGGCTTGCAGGTTGGGCCTATGAGGCTAGCGGGCCAAATGAGGTTGGGTTAAAAAGCCTCGTTCCTAAATGGGGTGAAAAAACTTAGCTCAATCCCATTTAATTTAGGAAAAATTACTGAAATACACGACTTATGTTTCTCTTATTTCCAATATCCCCTTCTATTTCTAAAAACCTCAAAAATCCCTTATTTCTTTAATGTATTCGAGCTACATATTATGTATCCGGTTAATTTTATAATGTATCCGAGCTAGTTTTTAATGTATCCGAGCTACATATTATGTATCCGGTTAATTTTATAATGTATCCGAGCTAGTTTTTAATGTATCCGAGCTACATATTATGTATCCGGTTAATTTTATAATGTATCCGAGCTAGTTTTTAAGGTATCCGAGCTACATATTATGTATCCGGTTAATTTTATAATGTATCCGAGCTAGTTTTTAATGTATCCGAGCTACATATTATGTATCCGGTTAATTTATTAATGTATCCGAGCTAGTTTTTAATGTATCCGAGCTACATATTATGTATCCGGTTTGTGTTACTTTTTAAAGGATTAATGTAATTACAAACTAAAGGGGATATATTGTAATTTCATATTAAAACTATGGGATTCCTAAAATTTATCCTTTAATTTAAGGGTTGGGTTGGGCCGGCCCAGTGGGCCAAGCCCATTTTGACGGCTCTACTTGGAGGTGACGATCTGATTTGGGCCTTTAGAACACTGATTTCTCATGTGGGCTTGGAGCAAACAAGTCGTGAGCTTTGTGCTTAATGGGCCATGATCGAAAGCCCAATCCTCAGAGAGCCCAACGCAGGCATCAAAAGTACCAAACAAAAGAAAAGGCTCATCTACACTTTTTGTCATGTTTTGGTTGGTCTTTAATTTGCCTATGTTTTCTGTTTGTCTATAATTTATAGTATCTCACTATCTCTTATAACTAATAGGAGTATATAAATTTATATTTTGTATCATAATAAAACACGACTTCAATTCCTAAGAAACTTATACCTGATTAGATATAAATTCAATTGATAAGGGGAAAATAATAGAGTTAAAGGGCTTGTGAAAATGCCATGTCAACTGAATGAGAATACCACCCATACCAACCAAAGAGCCAAATCCAAAAGGGGGAGAGATAGAGGGACTATCCAAATTCCTACCACTCACTAAAGATGAGTTCTCTATTTGAAATAGAAAGCCTCCTCCACCCACTCTTCACCACCAACAAATCTTTTCTTTTTTTCATTTTTTTTACTTATTTAAAAAATATATATTATTATTAAAAATATTTTTCCTTGTTGCCTACCACCAACACCAAGATTGGTATTTATCAGATAAAAAAGGCCTTGTTTTTTTCTCTGCCCATATATCAGTTGGTAACTCTTATAAGCTCTCAGATTTATCTTTTCAAGAATACAAAAAGATTCAATCTTTTTGCAAGGTGGTAAGTCTTCTTTTTATCTCTCAATCAATGCTCCTCATGTAATTACCATTTATCTTGAAACACAAGATTGTATTTTTTTTTCTCTTTCAGAGATCTGTCATTGTATCACCTTATAGATCATTCTATTTGGATCTGAACTGCTGAATGTTGTCCGAATTTTCACACTTAATTGAACTTTCATGGAGTTCCTCCGCCTTCAAACAGATAAATACAATTGCCCCTGATTGATTTAATGTTGTTATAATCCTAGGATAGGCTAAATTACATCAAGAAAGTCGAACAATTCTGAAGTGGTTGGTTCAGGGAGTTTAACATTGAGAAGTTGTGATGTGATTTTGGATGGATAAAGCAGTTAAGAAAGAGTACTATTGAAAGTTATTAAATCAAACGGGTTAATCCATCTGTTTGTGAAAGTTTATATGCTCTTTAAGTTCTTCTTTTACTTTAGCTATTGCCATTTTGACTATTCTTGTACAAAGTGTCTCATGAAAAGTTAAATTATTGAATACTTATTGAGAAAAAAATTGACGCAGATTCCTAGATGATTTACAAGTTGACTATTATTTACATGTTCCGACTTTCTGCTTGTTCTTGTTACCACTAGGAATGGTGTTTTTGACAGTTTCTCAGTATGATTTTGATATTTTCGAATTAGATGGATTCAATTTTTTGCCTTGAAAAATGATCAGTCTCATTGTTTGGATTTTGATGATTTGTCTGTAAACTGTTCAGATTATTTGGAAAGATGAGAGGAGGATTGTGGCAACTTGGACAATCGATCACCAGACGTCTGGCTCAGGCTGATAAGAAGACTATTGGTCGTAGATGCTTTGCTTCAGATGCTGATCTGAAGAAGACTGTTCTATATGACTTCCATGTTGTCAATGGGGGAAAGATGGTGCCTTTCGCTGGTTGGAGTATGCCTATCCAGTATAAGGACTCAATTATGGACTCTACAGTAAATTGTAGGGAGAATGGTAGTCTCTTTGATGTTTCTCATATGTGTGGGCTAAGCCTCAAGGGGAAAGATACTATCCCTTTCCTGGAAAAGCTTGTTATTGCTGATGTTGCTGGGCTTGCTCCTGGGACTGGTTCTCTCACAGTTTTCACAAATGAGAAGGGAGGTGCAATTGATGATTCAGTGGTCACCAAGGTGACTAATGATCACATCTACCTTGTTGTAAATGCGGGTTGCAGGGACAAGGATCTTGCACACATTGAGGAGCACATGAAATCATTCAAGTCAAAAGGTGGTGATGTTTCATGGCACATCCATGATGAGAGATCTCTTTTAGCCCTTCAGGTCTGCTCGCTCTTTCCAACAATTGATTCATGCTATATGCTTTATATAAATATTCTCTTATCATGAAGTAAGTAATAATGTTAATCACATGCACTAAGAACTGATCAAAGATTGAAAAAGGGCGCTTAAGTAGCCAAGGATATGATAAAGTGATATCCAACATCCCAGTGGATACAGAATGTCAAAAATATTCAGCTCATAGAATTATCAGACTATCTGTAGAAATGTGGGATTTTTCTAGCTTAAGGTAATTTGCACTTGATCATATCTGGTGATAATGTATAGATCCAAATGAATATACTTTCCGGATGACCTTTTCTCATTGTATCGCTAAGTTATTTTCTTTCCCTTCGTGCAAATATTGCCGAATCCATGCATATTAATCCCTCGCCCTTCTGTTCTTTCTTCCTTATCTAAAACTTTATTTTCATCAGTTTTGGGGCACACTTCTGTGCTAGCAATGATTTTCTACCCCCCTCTCTCACCCAACTCCTTCAACCGACTAAAAGAATGTGCAACTTGCAAGATATTTACCAAATAATCTTCATCTTCCCCACAATTAATGAATCTTATTTTCTTTCAATGCATCTCTCGAACTATGTCTTCGATTTTCAGGAAATAATTTCTTTCATTTCACTGCTTTTCAGGAAATAATTAATCTCTTTCATTTTCTGCTTTTCAGGAAATAATTTTTTTTTCATTTCACTTCTTTAAGCTGTTTAATTATTTCGCTAGTTACAGATTATTTTTCTTGACTTCTTTTGTTCAGGGCCCCCTTGCTGCTCCAGTTCTTCAATATCTGACAAAAGATGATTTGAGCAAGATGTACTTTGGGGAATTCAGGGTTTTGGATATCAATGGGGCACCATGCTTCCTCACAAGGACAGGGTATGCTTCTGCTCTTGCTTTCCTCTTCAAAATTGAGTGCTGAATCTGCGCCCGAGAAAAAGCAATCCTTTGGTTTGATAAACTTTTTCAAAATTCAAAAAGTTCAAAATCAAAATCACTTCAGATAAATGAAAAAAGGTCCAAGCATTTTTCTTCGGCTAGTTCCTTCTTTAATTGTTTAATAATGGGTTAACCTGGCTTCTGTTATGGTCGAATACCTCTTTGTTATTGCACACTAATGGATAAAACAGCTACAACTGTATCCATAAGGCAACTTCTCTATGTTCCTAGTCATTCAGTGAGCTATTTTCTTATGCAATCATTTCCTACTTCTGATGTATGCTTGGCACTTGATCCTTGCGCAAGTAATCTTGACTTGCGACATCCCCTCTGACATAATCTGTATTTTGAGTGGTTTTCAGGTATACTGGTGAAGATGGATTTGAAATTTCAGTACCTTCAGAAAATGCTCTTGATCTTGCAAAAGCTCTTCTGGAGAAATCAGAAGGGAAGATTCGGTTAACAGGTTTAGGAGCTCGTGACAGTCTTCGTCTTGAGGCTGGATTGTGCTTATACGGCAATGACATGGAGCAGCACACAACACCTGTAGAGGCAGGGCTGACATGGGCCATAGGGAAGAGAAGAAGGGCAGAAGGAGGCTTTCTTGGTGCTGAGGTAATACTAAAGCAAATTGAAGAAGGTCCTAAAATCAGGCGAGTTGGCTTTTTCTCTTCAGGCCCACCCCCTAGAAGTCACAGTGAAATTCAAGATTCAAATGGACAAAATATTGGAGAAATCACCAGTGGTGGTTTCAGCCCTTGTCTTAAGAAGAACATAGCAATGGGATACGTAAAAACAGGTAACCACAAGGCAGGGACCAATGTCAAGATTGTGATTCGAGGAAAGTCTTATGATGGGGTGGTTACCAAGATGCCTTTTGTACCCTCCAAGTACTACAAGCCATAATAACTCTTTGTTGCCTCTTAAAAACTTGTTGATTCCTCTAATTTCTACCTTGTTCTTACTGTTTTTAGTGAAAGTATAACCGGAATACTTCAATCTACATGTTGCTCTTTTTTGCTTATGAGTTCCTTTCAATGCAACATGGACCACTTTCTTTCTTTCTTTCTTGCATGATATGTGTATTTTCCCTTTTGCCTTCCTCTGGCATTATCACAGAGTTGCATGATCTCAGTAAATGTAGTGTAGTGTGTATAATGGAAGGTACTTGAAGTACATATCAAGGGTATTAAGAGAATGCCTAAGCACCATATTTGCAATGACAAATGTAAATGTGATGAGCCACATTTGCCATTTGGGGTGATTCTGACGTCCATACTTGTGTTGCCAAAGTTAAATTTGTTACTACTTATTATGCAACAATTAAGAACTTCTTTTAACTTCTGCAGAATCATATAAAATGAGAGAAAGATGCACCAACCTATGTATCGTATATACAGTGTTTACTTTTGTCATGTCACATAATTTTTTCTTTTTGCTTTTCCTTATCTGACATTCAAAGACTCTACTCCCAAGGAAAAAAGTTCTCCCCTAATTATACACCAAATTAGTGGTATCAAAAGAGCATATTATGTTGAAATTGATCAAGTTAAAATGAGTTGAGTTAATAAATAGGTTGGGCTAAACTCAACCCAAAAGTTGCTTGGGCTAAAAATGGGTTGGGTTATGATCCGCAAATTTGACCCAATTTTTTTTTAATAGTCCACTCCTGAAACCCGGGAATCGAGCCTTGACTCGGCACTTGGGACATAAGACTCGTGATCTGATCTGAGCCTTGACCCTAGCTTGGAAACCGACACAGAAACCAACCTCAAGAGGTCGGTTTTATACTCTTTAAATTTATATTTCACAAAAAGAAACACATTCTAAGGTCAGATTATTATTTTTGCAAAAAAAAAAGATAAAAAAAATATTAAAATTTAAAACCGACCATCAGAGGTTGGTATATTTTGATTGATTGATTTATTTATTTTGAAAATAAAACAACTTCGTGAGGTCAGTTTTTATGACTTTTATTTATTAAAGAAACGGACCTTAGAAGGTCGCTTTGCATTTATTTTATTTTTGGCGTTACGAAAATGACTTCCAACCTTAACTCAAAACCCGAGCCTCAAATTTGACCAGAGACCCAAGACTTGAGCCCTAACTTGGGACTCGAGACCTGATCCCCGACCATTACTTAGAACCCTTAACAAGAAACAATTCTAACCTGAGATTCGAGCTGATTCGGGACTCAAGACTCGAGACTTGATCCTAACTCAGGAATCCATACCCGATCCCCCACCATGACCTCGACCCGAGACCATAGATCCAAGATTCGGAACCCGAGCCCTAACTCATAAAAAAAATCCAAATGAAAGTAAACTTTACAATATGGGCTAGAATTAGGTTAGTATTGGGCTAAATTGAAAATCACCCTTTAAAAATGAGGCTAAAATCAATTCTTGGGCCATATTTAACACCCTTCAACAAAAAATGTGGGCCTGGGCCTCTAGCAAAATGAACAGAAACCGGGTCCGTTTTTAAGAAACCCATTTATTACAAAACTCGCGTTTTAAAAACGCATAAACTCGCGGCGGCAGTGGTGTTCCGTACATAATCTTCGTCTGCAATAATGGGTGAGGCTCTGAAGGACAATATCATGGACTCAGTAAGATCGGTAGTTTTCAAAGAATCCGAAAATCTAGAAGGCTCTTGCACAAAAATCGAGGGCTACGACTTCAATAAAGGCGTTAACTATGCTGAGCTTATCAAGTCCATGGTTTCCACTGGTTTCCAAGCTTCAAATCTTGGTGACGCCATTGAAATTGTTAATCAAATGGTCAGATTTCACTTCTTTCTTTAACTTACGCTAAAAAAGTTTGTTGCTTTATGCAAATTCTCATTTTTTTTCCAGTTAACTTAGATCCGATGATATTGAATTTTTTCACCCATCCGCATATAATAAAGTTAATTGCTTTACACTAACTATATTTGGGTTTCAACTACTCTCCCCTTCCCATTTTATAAGACTGGAAACAGAGTTTAAGATGTTAGCTTGACTTATATATTAGTATGTCATTCATTAGTCATAGTGGAAAAAAGGTCTTGGTAGAAAAATTAGTTCCGTAGAGAAAATATCACATTGAAGTTTTAATATGTTGTAATTAATTTGGATTCTAAAAGATCATGAAACATGTAGATACTGAATAATATCAGTCATGAGTATCCAGGTGGTAAACTTGGCCCTTGGAAGCAGATTTGGAGGAACAAGGTGCCAACCAAGGTAAAGTGTTTCTCCTGGTTGGTTGCCAGAAGAGCATGCTCCACTCATGAGAAATTGAAAAGGAGGGGTTTCTATATTGCTTCTTGGTGCTCTCTCTGTAATGAGACTGAGGAAACCAACAACCCATTTGTTCCTCCATTGCAAAGTGACAACACAATTGTGGAACCTTTTTTTGGGACTAACACATACATAATGGATTATGCCTGAGCATACAGCAGATCTACTTAGTTGCTGGATCAGCAGAGGGGGGAGAAAATCTAAGAAAAAGTGGTGGAGTATAATACCATCATGCATTTGGTGGTGTATTTTTTTTTTTTGATAACTGAGAAATCCGTCTGTGACCCGCCCTTTGGACCAATCACAGCCTTCTAAACTCGGTGGATAATGGGCCCGCCCCTCTACCCTTCTCCACTTAAATACCGGGTTTCGCTTTGCATGGTATGGGGCTTGAACCTGCGACCTAAGCCACAAATCCTCCACCTTTTGCCACTTGAGCTAGGCCTTGGGGGCGCATTTGGTGGTGTATTTGGAAAGAAAGAAATAGGAGATGCTATGATAACAAAGCTAATTCAATAGAGAAAGTCAAATGGAACTGCTTGACTACTTTTTATTTTTGGTGTAAAGAGGAAGGGATAGAAGAAGCTGCACAAATTTTGGATTTTATAGGCACTTTGTAATCTATTTGCCTTTTTTGTTTTTTCTCTTGTTGAAAACCAATTTTTGGAGGTCTCCAGCATATCCTTAATGCTGATGAATACAACATTATCTTTATTAAAAAAATTAAATATCAGTCATGTTTTGGAAGTCATAAAATATAGAAAGTAGCAGTAGAAAGAAGAAAGTTAAAAATTTAGAGTTTGTAGGCAAAATATGTTAAAAGAATTATTCCTAAAATAGAAAGAATGCTATTTAAGTTGGAATTGGGTGGGTGTAGATAGTATGATTCATGGTTCTTGTATGCATATTGGAAGTATCGAAGACTTATTTCAATTCAATTAATATATGAATTTACTTCGGAAAATCTGTCCACCCTCACAAGTCAAACCTCACCATTCTTTTTACAGTTGATGATGTGCTTCTTAAAAAATGGTTTGATTTTTTATTAACAGGTTACCTTCTTTCATACACTTGAAGTTTTTGAACTAGTTTTAAAGTTCTTAAATTGATTCTAGAAGTTTGAAATTTGTGTTTTTGTTTGGGGGTGTGATGGTTTTGAAGCTAGATTGGAGGCTTTCACATGAGCTGCTCATGGAGGATTGCAGCGAAGAAGAAAGAGATGTTGCATACAGAGAGTCGGTAACCTGCAAAATCTTTTTGGGGTTCACTTCAAACCTTGTTTCTTCTGGTGTTAGAGACACTGTCCGCTACCTTGTTCAGCACCGAATGGTGAGTAGCATTTAAGTAACAGTTCCAGTCGTTTCTGTTCTACTAACTTTTAAGTCTGACTGTGTTGTACCATTAAGTTTGAACCTTGTGGGCTACTTTCATATGAGATCATCTTAATATATATTCTCAATTTTTTTTTATGTCCCCTCCCTTCTACACTCTAAAGCTATAGTTACCACACTAATACTATGGCATCCACTTATTCAACCTCAATACTCTTTTATATGATTTATTATGTCAAGCACTGAATCACTGTTATGCTTGGTTTGTATTAATTGAAGATTATTTATCATGTTCCACTCTCTCCTTGTCTCTCTAATTTATTGGTTAAGCAAACTAGAATACCTCATCCTTCTCTCTGCCACACAAGTACTAAATGCTATGGTAGAAAATTACAATCTCTGTGTCTTAGGTTTTAGCTGTCATGGCTAGCATTGGTCTAATGAAATTGTTGTTACCATAGGGAAGAATTTTATATTATTTATTGTGTCTTGGACCTTAGCAAATTGACTTCCCTCCCTGCAGGTTGATGTTGTGGTTACTACAGCTGGTGGTATTGAAGAGGATCTCATAAAGTGCCTTGCACCAACCTACAAGGGGGATTTCTCTTTATCTGGAGCTGCTCTACGATCGAAAGGATTGAACCGTATTGGTAACTTATTGGTTCCTAATGACAACTACTGCAAATTTGAGAATTGGATCATCCCAATTTTTGATCAAATGTATGAGGAGCAGATTAATGAGGTATCTACTCTTGTCTGGTTCGGTGTTAGATCCTCCCATTACTTGTTTAATATTGGCTGAAGCTTTAACATTCAATCGGTATTTTGGAATTACTTTCAAATACAAATGGATTTTTTACTTGGGTCATTGTGTTTGTGATATTCTTTCAAAAATGATAATACTTATCTTAGCTTAGGCTTGTGATGATTTGACCGTTTTATCTTCTTTTTGTACTACAGAAGGTTCTATGGACACCATCTAAAGTCATTGCTCGCCTGGGTAAAGAAATTAATGATGAAACCTCATACTTGTATTGGGCTTACAAGGTACATTTCTAATCACTTCCCTTTCATTACATATTTGATGAAATTGTATTACTCAAGTTAGAACGCCAAATCTGGTCCCACATATATAATAGTTACCTCTCCCTCTTTTCATTTTATAAGGTGCATTTCTAATCACTTCCCTTCCATTCCATATTTGATGAAATTATATTGGTGAAGTTAGAATGCCAAATGATCTAGTCCCACAATATAATTAATTATTAAATACGACTTCCCCTTTCCATTTTATTGGCATAGTTTGACTGGACACGAAGTTTATGAATGTAAAGAATACTTTTGAATCTTGTGTCATAAACTAAAGTTTGTATATCATGCCAAAAATACCTGTTGTATCTTGTGGTCTACTGGTCTTAAACATGTCATGTCATTTATGTAAGGGAGTGTTATTAAGGGTATGTTGAAGTTAAAAACTTGCTAAATATAGAAAGAGACATTCTTTTTAGACAAACTAAAACGAGAAGTAAGGCACATAAATTGAAATGGTGGGAATAATATTGGGATATTATTTTGATAAATGAGAAAGTAAGAGATGTTACCTGAGAGAAAATGGATTTGCATGCATCGTGGTAGCAAATTCATCATTATTGAGATCAGCAAGTGAAATCAAGAGGAAAGGATAAAAGGAGAAGAAACCTTTTTTTTTTTTTTTGGAATGAGGAGGATTCATCTAGCGGACCCCATCCTGTTTGTGACTGAGGCGTAGCTGTTGTTTCCCTATTTTTTTTTTGTTTAGACGCCGAAAAAACCCTTGAACTGTTTCCTTTGAATTCAAGAAAGAAAATGAAATACAACATTGTATAGGAGGGAAAAAAGAAAGTTTAAAAGAGGGATACAACTTCAGAGGCAGATTTTTGCAATACTTAATTGGAGGATATCTTTTGTGCAGAAAACATCATTAACAGTTTTTACTCTTATCAAATCCTTTCTGCTTGCCAAATGCACAAAAATTCAGGAAAGTAGCTTCTATCATTATTCCCAGGTTTTCCTTGCAATTAAATAGTACCTTTGTCATTCAAGGTACTAACCTTTGTTATAGTTTTCGTCTTTCAGGTGGGAATAATAGGGATTGGGTTGGGGATATCTTCCGAAACACCTAGCTGTCGTTTTCTGGAAAATATCGACTTTTACCCAGGAAACTTTTACATTAGTGCAGTAGGGAAGAACAGAATAGGAGATGTCTCTTTCCAAAGGGGGGTATGAATTGAAACAACACCTTATTTTTTGGTAGGAAAATTAGTGATCCTAGTTAATCTCAGTTTTTTTTTGGTTTTTGGACTTGGCTGACGTTGCTGTAAATAGTTCAACAATCTATCTTAGTGCTGTTTTGACAGACTGAAAATCCTTTTACCTTCTCAAAAATAAAAAGGTTGTTAAAATACCTGTTTTATCTCTAGATATTCCAAGTGAAGTTTTTTCACAAGCAGAAGTCTGCCTGCTGAAATATTGTGACTTAATTTCTAATAGAATAAATCTCGTTTTCATTCTCAGAACCGGATTCCTGTCTTCTGTCCTGGCTTGACGGATGGATCACTTGGTGACATGCTATACTTCCATTCTTTCAAAAAGGGAGATCCAGATCTTAATCCTGGTCTAGTCATAGACGTTGTTGGAGGTATAAGTATCTTATCAAGTGATTATTTTCTCTTATCAAGAATTTGTTTGATGAAAGAACTAACATAATTAAGTTCTATAACCAGATATTAGGGCCATGAATGGTGAAGCTGTCCATGCTGGTTTGAGGAAGACAGGAATGATTATACTGGGTGGAGGGCTGCCTAAGCACCATATTTGCAATGCCAATATGATGCGCAATGGTGCAGATTTTGCCGTCTTCATTAACACTGCACAAGAGTTTGATGGTAGTGACTCTGGTGCCCGTCCTGATGAAGCTGTATCATGGGGAAAGATACGTGGTGGCGCCAAGACTGTGAAGGTTAACAACTTACCTCTTCTACATTTTGTGCAAGCATCTCCTTTGGGTGTGTTGTTATCATGAAGATTAAATGGAGGGGAAAAGGTCTGTCTGGCAGGTTTGTGATGGGAAAAAAGATTTGTCATGAGTTAAGAGGAGGTGATGTTTCATTATTTAAAAATCTCAAAGAGTTAATATCACTAAGTTTAGCTCGAGGAGGGAAGTTCAAATGTGTCAAAAGCTTATGAGAGAGTATACACTTTGCTCAACCTTACGAATAGTTTATTTAGTTAAATTTTTTTATGTTTTCCTATCTGGGTTAAAATTAGGGCAACAGAAATCATTTCTAGAACAAGGTTGGTTCTTTTACTGTCCCTGCTATATATTTATCAGACTATAGGCTTCAAAGGATGTGAGATTCTAATTTGTTGTACTGTTTTTGATTTGTTGAATGCAGGTGCATTGTGATGCAACAATTGCATTTCCCATATTAGTAGCTGAGACATTTGCAGCCAAGAGTAAGGAATTCTCCCAGATAAGGTGCCAAGTTTGAACATAGAGGAAGCTGTCCTTCCAACCACACATATGAATTGCTAGCTTTTGAAGCCAACTTGCTAGTGTGCAGCATCATTTATTCTGCAAGACTGACTAGAGAGCAGGGTATATTCCTGTACCCCGAGTTAGACGACATCCTGTATGGTTCAAATTAATTATTTTTCTCCCCTTCACACCATGTTATTTAGTTCTCTTCCTCTTCTAAAGTGAAGAGCTTAGATGTTCATAGGTTTTGAATCATGTTGTATCATATTTTGAGTTTTGGAGGTTGGTGATAACTGACAAGTCCTCTTACCATATATATGATGGATCCTTGTACTATGAGATTTAGGGTGTGTTTGGTACGAAGGAAAATGGTTTTTGGAAACAAGTGGATTTTAAATTTATTTTCTCATGTTTAATTGGTGAGTAGAAAATATTTTTTAATGTTTGGCTGGTCAATGAAAAATATTTTTTAGGAAAATAATTTTGATTCGAAAATTAACCCCGATAATTGATCTAATACCTGATCCTGACACCTAAACTAGGACAAAACCCTAACGATCCTACCAAAAGTCACCTTTCAGATCTGACTCAGGAATTGGCCAGACCTTCGACCATGAAATATTTTTCAAAAGTAATTTTTTTTATAAAAATAATTAATCCGGGGGGAGAGGGGAAGTTGGAGGGATGGCAGGGGTAGGGTGTAGGGGTGGCGTAAAAATTGAAATATTATTCAAAAAAAAAAAATTGACCGGGGGGGGGTGGGGTGGTGGTGGAGGTGGCATAAAAAAAAATAAATTTTAAAATTTGAAATACTTTTTAAATTTTTTTGATGAGGTGGCCTGGTGGGTGTGGGGGCCTAGGAGTGGCGTAAAAAATAAATAAAAATTAAATTTTAAATGAAAATTGATGAGGGGGACGGGGTAAAATAATGAAATTTTAATTCCAATATAAAATTATACATAAATTTTTTCATAATCAATTTACCAACAGACATCCAAAAAGAAAATGACAAAAAAATGGCATGGTTGCAAAATCACAAAAAAAGAAAAAGAAAAAGGGAACGTTATTCTTGTGTTGGTTGGACAATGTACATTATTATTAGGAAAAAATACCTATCTACATACCTTTATTTACCATAATTTATGTTATTTCCTACCATTTCAAAATATTACCAAAATCCCTTATTTTACTGCCCAATCCTAATCTCCTGATACATAACTTCATACTCCCAAAACTAACGTTTTTCTTCCTTAATTCACTTCATTAATCTCTCCTTAACTTCACTCCCACAATCTTATCAATTAATTCCTTTCTAACAATTTGAAATTCAAAATCGCTCTCTCTCCACTCAAATCAATTTCAACTTCTTGAATAGGTAATTTTTGTCTTCCTTGATTTTTGCCGTTCATCCTTGTTTTTGTTTTTTTTCATCATCAATTTACTAATGTTAATTCAAGTCTCAGTGGGCACATGGTGGGGTTGGAAAATCACCAAAAAACAGTTAAGAAACGTGTTTTTATGTTGATTGGTGACCAACAGTCCAAGTGTCCAACTGAAATCTAGGATTTGATTAGTCGGTTTAAAGAAGCGATATATTATTATATTTAATTTAATAGTGTAAAGAGTAAATTACATCCTATCTCTACTCTTTTTCTAATTACAATAATCCCTTAAAATTTGTACCTTCCGGATACATTAATTCTAACACAAGAAGAATCTTTATGTTGCTCTAAAAAGGGAATAAAATCTGAAAATTAATTAAATCCCATAAATTACGCTTATGTTTCTTCTTACTCTTAATCATACAGAGGCAAATCCTATTAGAATGAATAAATTCAAAATTTCAAATTGCTCCCCCATCAACAAAGAAACCTTTCAATTTGATTAAAAAAATTGTCGAAATTTTGGGCAAGCGAGGTGAGTTATGAAGGATACAAAAGTGATGAAATTGTTGTTGGACAAACGATTTCATTTTGATTCTTCAAGTTCATCGAAGATCCCTTTCAATTTTTGATTTCAAGATTGTCAAAAAATTTGAGAATTCAAGATTCTTACTTCTCTCAGTTCATCGAAGATCCTTCAATTTTGATTCAAAAATTGTTGAAAATTTTGAGATTCAAAATTCTTCTCCTAGTTTATTAAAGATCCTTTCAATTTTGATTCAAAATTGTCAAAAAATTTGAAAAGATACATCATGGATATCTTTGCTACTTGGCATTTTAGGAATTTATGTATCTTGTTTAAATTGATAAATATTGTATTTATACTAGATACAGTAAATAAATAATTGTTGTCCATAAGATGTTAGATTTGAGATCGATACATTACCGTGTGGGAATTGCTATGTAATTGATACATTTAGTATAAATTCGAATTTACGTATTATATCTAAAAAATTAGTGCATGATACATTACTATTTATGTATCTCGTTTAAATTGATAAGTATTTTATTTACACTAGATACATTAAATAAGTAATTGTTGCCCATAAGATGTTAGATTTGAGATCGATACATTACCGTGTGGGAATTGCTATGTAATTGATACATTTAGTATAAATTCGAATTTACGTATTATATCTAAAAAATTAGTGCATGATACATTACTATTTATGTATCTCGTTTAAATGGATAAGTATTGTATTGTTACGGGATACATTAAACATGTAATTGTTGCCCACGAGTTATTTGATTTGAGATCGATACATTTAGTATAAATTAGTATTTATGTATCATATACAAAAAAATTATTAATATGATAAACAATGATTTAGTTAAAAAAATTGTACTGCACATACATAACAAACATATGATACATACCTATTTATATAAGTGACAGTTTTTATGATTCGTTTTTGTCCTAATTTTCTCCATATTTGTTCTGTCATGTCCATGTATGGGTGGTTTATTTTGTGTATGAAAAATTACCCCAATATTCACATGATTTTCCTGTAAAAAAAAAAAGAACTGGAAAGAAAAAAAATAAAGAACTCATTAACTGGAGCGAGAAAATATTTAAAATTCAAAATAAAGGAGTGATGAAGGTAACTGGTGTTTACATTCCTACTCTATTCGAATAGGGCGAAACGTCGCAGTGACTAAAAAAAATAATCAATTGATTCAATTTTAAAAGAATTTTAAGAATAAACAAATTTTAAAGGAGTCGCCACCTAATTTTAGGAAAAAACTAGGAAACCATTAAGTGATCTACGAAACCAAGATTCTAGGTAAGGGGTTCAAATTATTCCGAAGGGAAGGTGTTAGGCATCCTTCGAAATCCACAATTGTGGATCCCGACTGAGTTCATTTTTTCAAATTGAGGAGGAGATAAAAATAATATACAAATAAAACAAACATACAAGATACACAAGTAATAAAATAAAATAATATCAGAAACAACCTAGATTTGTCTATCATCAATACTATACGATAATGAATTAAAATATTGTTCGAACTTTGTTCGAATAGCTTCAATGGGAAGCAGCTCCGAGTACCTGTAAAGACACTTAGTAAAAGTGTTAGTAATAAATAAATATGAATAAAAATAAATGAATTAAACAATAACTTAAAAAATAAAATCCGTCTTATTAACATGGAAGGCCTTGGAAATCGACGGTAATTTCTTCATCGGACAATTCTAAGATATAACATATATAAACTTAAACTAAATTTCCGTCTTTTAAATGGGGAGGCCTCCAAAACTGACGGAGAGATTTTCTCATTGGCCAATTTCAACTTGTAACAATTAATGAAACTTAACTAAATTTACCGTCTTTGCAATGTGGAGGCCTCCAAAAACCGGACGGAGGAGATTTTCTCATTGGCCATTTTTAACAAATAAAATATATAAGCTTAAACTAAAATTCCGTCTTTTAAATTGGGAAGGCCTCTAAAATCGACGGAGAGATTTTCTCATTGACCAATTTTAACTTACAAAATATATAAACTTAAACTAAATTTCCGTCATTTAGAATGGGAAGGCCTCCAAAATCGACGGAGAGATTTTCTCATTGGCCAATTTCAACTTGTAACATTTTAAAAAAAATACAAAATCCAATAAAAAACAAACTAACAGAAACAAAATCAAATAAAAGAAAAAAGATAAAATAAAGTAAATACAATGACCAAACATTAACAATATAACTCACTGAGAATACATAGTGAAATATTACGGAGAAGATGAATTTTCAATAGAAAATACTACGACCTCATAAACAGAGTCAAACCCACCCAACAAGCATATAACAAATTTAAAAATTAAAATACCAAATAACAATAACCTTTAACGCTTAGGATATCACAAAGTCAATTTTAAATATAAAAACAACCGCAACCCAATGTGCATATATAATTCAATATAAACAATATACTACTACTACTATTACTACTACTATTAGATAAGCAATTTTGAAACAGATCTTACCTTAAGTAGTGAGGGAGACTTATTTGACAAATGTTTTTACAAAATACATATGCATACATAATATTTTCATCGATGTTATTAATTATGAGTAAATTTTAAAAAAAATAGAAACTCATTAAAATTGTATTATTTCAAGAAATTTAACTTTATGAATCGCATAATTAACATTATTTATATGGTGCACTTTATTAATTACACATGTAAGCTTAAGGGTCCCAAAATTATTTTAAAAACAAATCATAAAAAAATTAATATTAAAATCTATATTATACTTAATTAGGATACCTAACTAGAGAACACTATAATAAACTTAAAAGTTAAAAAAGAAAATCAAATCTCCATATTAAGAAAAAAGAAGGCATATCAGCATCGTTTTAAAATTTAAATAGTTACTATATAAAAACTTTGTTTTCATTATTTTTTAATAAAGTATATTATTTAAAACATTTAAGTATAATTTAAAAGCACGAGTAAATTTATATTTGCATATTTCAACTTTTTTTCATGCAATCAATTAAGAGGAAAACATAATTTTAACTCTCAACTCATAATATTAATGATATGAATTGGTCGATTTATTTTAAAAAGTTATATTATATCGATACGATTTGATAAATCTTTTAGCATTATTTTAAATTATATTATTTAAAAAATAAAACGATGCTGCAAGTTGCAACAACATCTTTTTCGTACTTTTTAAGTTTTCTTATATGGTATATTTCCTCCATTTAAAAAAGAATGACTTACTTTCCATTTTAATCTGTTTAAAAAAGAATGATCCATTTCTTTTTTATAACATTTTAATTTTAGCTTTCCACGTGACATGTTTAAGATCACAAGATTAAAGTGTATTTTGCTACATTGACATTAACTTTAATTTAAAATTACAAGTTTGAAAAATCTTCTTTATTTTTTTTAAATTATATGTCAAATCAAATTAAGTTATTCTTTTTTAAACGAAAGGAGTACATTTTTAATATTGTCTTTTTTATAATTTATTTTAAATGATCTTGTGGAATCTTTCCATCCACATGTTAATTTGTAATTTGCAATTTAATTATTGGTCCCCAACTTTTGTTTTTTAACCTAAATTCTTATCTAGAAGCATGTCGTAAATGATACTTCCTCTATCCCTAATTACTTGTCCACTTTTTCTTTTAAAGTTGTCCCTAATTACTTGTCCATTTTGACAAATCAAGAAAGGATAAATTCTTTTTACCTATTATACCCTCAATTAAATGACTAATTATTTTGAAAAATGATGAAATTTACATCAACTTCATAATTAATAGGGATAAAATGGTAAACTCACTATGTCATTAATCATTTTCTTAATAGGTGTGTCAATTCAAAAGTTCTTAATAAATGTGTCAATTCAAAAGTGGACAAGTAATTAAGTGTGTCAATTCAAAACTTCTCTGAAGTTTGAGGGCTGGCGCCCCGGCCTCTCAGAGCGCCAGGGACGCCAGTTCTCCCCATTCGTTCCCCACCTTTTCGTATTTGTTCCTAAGCGATATACCTATGTTTTCTAGTTGATTCCAACACTCTAAGGTACATCTAAACGTCATGAAATCATCCATAAACATGAGATCATGAACCTTGAATCCGTAATCCAATTCAAGGAAAGTTAAGATCAAAGTCAAAGAAGTTAAGAGTCAAGTCTAGAAGTTAAGAAGCAAGGCAAAGTAAGGTTTCTTAAAGTTTTCAAGAGTCTTTAATAAACGTTTAAACTTCGTTTTTAGGCTCAAGTCAAGTTAAGCAAAGAGTAAAGAGTTGAGTCCATTTCTCAAAAAGCTATAAGGGAACTAAGTATTCCCAAAGAGTTTATAAATGCTTTCACATTTGAGCAAGAAAAGGGAACATCGATTCCAAGAGAGCCTTTGGGCTAAGCTTTGAGTAATTATCTCAAATCAAAGAAAGAAAGTTGTTTAAAACACTTATGAGCTAAAGTATATTTTGGGAGTAGTATTGAGCACAAAAGTGGGGATGCGAGTTCATATTAACTCAAGTCTCCATAAACCATGTAGCAATCATGGGTA
>NW_006239023.1:1154543-1155398 GCF_000226075.1 Solanum tuberosum | reverse complement strand
CCTTTTTGAGCCTGTAGCCTTTTGTTGGTAGCCATATTTTACCCTTGACTATTTTGTTGAATCCCTAGTTTTTGCACCTTGCTTCCTTGAGCATTATAGCATAGACTTATTCCAATTATCAATTCGGAAAAAAAAAGAGGATGGTTGAGTGAAAAGGTAATTAATGATAGCTACAAAGTGTTTAAAAGCTCTCTTTGAAAGAATGTAACATGAAAAAAAAAAAAGTTACCTTGATGATGGCCCTGGTCCTTCCAAGGACATCGTGCACCTTAACGCATGTAAAATACGTAAGTTGAGGGTGGCTATTAATGAAGGAAAACTAATAAAAAAAAAGAAAAAAAAGGAAAAGATTGAAGCATTTTTGAGATGAGAATTACTTGTGAAATAATTGTTGAAGAGAGGGCTGAAAATAAAGAGAAGAAAATAATGAGTTATGAAGTCTAAAGTTGCAAAGTTCTTAAGGAAGTGTAAGTCACTATTATATAGTTTTCCTACCCATCCCCTAGCCTACATTACAACCCATTAAAGTCCTATTTGATTCTATTCAAGCATGCTTAATTAGTGGAGATGTACATAATGGGCAAGCATATGGTTCTTTGTGCATACATGTGAATTTTCTTTGTGAGTGTAAGAGTGTTCTTTGATGCCAAGTCCTTAATTTATATTCAATATTTTGATTTGAGAGTGTGGACTATTTTTTTCTAGTGAGGGCACTTGTTTCATGATAGATAGGTGATTTTATTAACTTTCTTTGATGAGAGTAGGTGAACAAGCTTAAATTTGAGGTTAGGAGGTTAGAGGTTTGTTGTTTATTTGGATGTCTTGCATAATGATTGAGAAATCTACGTGATGTTT
>NW_006239023.1:1149487-1153153 GCF_000226075.1 Solanum tuberosum | reverse complement strand
CTGCTTAGTATGGATGGGGGTATGAGACTTCATTCATGCATTGCACAAGTAGACTTTGAGAGGAAGCATGGTATTTTTATGATATTATAAATATGATTCTGAATGTCATGTTTTAATAGTTTTACAAGCTTTATATTTTGCATGTGTCTTATTGCTTTATATATTGAGTTCAGTTATTCATGAGTTGTACAGAGCCAAGGTAAGTGTTCCTTCTTACTCTTTTCAGGCTTAAGTTGTTGTTTAGCTTTCTAACTCGCATACTCGTCTATTCAATGTACTTATGCCAATTGGCCTGCATCTTATTATGATGCAGACGCAGGTAATCAGGATCCGTATCCAGCGCGCCGTTGATCTAGTCGAGCACTCCAGAGTCAGTGGTGAGCCTCCTTGCATTCCGAAGGACTCTTTTATTCGCTTTCTAGTTTAGTTCATTAGGATGTTGTGGGGTTTGTCCCAACATCCATCTCAGTTGTTTAGAGGCTTCATAGACAGTTAGGAGTTCAGTTGTCTTTACCTTATTATTCAGATGTTGTTTAAAGATTGAGTTGCCATTTAGGCTAAACTATTATTTCTCAAGTTATGCATGAGTTATATTTTCTTATGTTTAAGTCTTCCGCTGAGTTAAGTAAGCCAGGCCAAGGGTTCACTTGAGGCTAGCAATGGTCTTCGAGTGCCAGTCCCGCCCAGGGTATAGGCTCGGGGTGTGACATAACACTTATCAAATACGTGTCATGCATTTATTGATTTGACGTAAACAACCGTGAAGTTAAGTACTATTGGTTAGACTTACACAAATATGAGTAATGCAAATATTAATTATGAGTAAATTAATGCATTACTTTCATGTAATACTAATTATGTAGGGCTTAATTATTCATATACTTTTAGTTATTCCGCCTTCTATGTATGATGCATAAAATATAATTCCCAAGTAACTCATACATATATTAGTTATATGGATTTCTAAATTGTAAATCAAACACCGTATTAATTTAATACATAAATAATTTACCATGTAATTAACTGACAAGTATGTATAATTGAACTCTATAATTGGCCCTTTTCTGAATAAAATATTCCCATGTACCCTGTGTTAGACAACATTTTGTATGTTTCAAATAAATTATTCCCTCGAGTTTATTCATGCACTCTTACGTTGGACAACATTTTGTATATTCAAATAAATTACTTCCCCCTCACACCATGTTATTTGGACTTCCAAAATCATCTTTTTAAATCCCTAATCAAAAGGAAATGACTCTTTATCATGACTTGCGTACTAGAAATTCAGGTAAGGAATTCTGTTAATCAAGGGAAGGTATTAGGCATCCCTCGAGTCCCGTTCTAGCACGGTCGCTTTTATTGACTTGTACTAATCTTAAACTATTTTGGATATATGGTTACATGCTACGGTTTGCTTGCATTTTTCTATTGTTAAACTTTTATTTGGGTCTCAACCTAGATGCGTAAACACATTTTTGGTTTTGACATTTAATAACTTGGATGCATAAGTGTTTTATTCTCTTGAGTGTGTCACTTAATATTTTATGTCTCACATCTTGATTTTAACAAAATAAAATATTTACTAGAATAATTTTACCAAGGTGTGTCATCACATCCTTGAATTTCTTTTAAATGTTTCAAAAAAAGATGTGTAACCACATTCTTAATTAAAACAATTTCTTTTGAATGTGTTTAAATTCGCATACCAAAATTAGTTTGTCAATTTTTAAGTATTAATCAAGTGGTGTCGAACTACAACTAGTCAATCAAACTTTATCAATCTCTCGTTATTTCAAAATGATATTATCAATCTCATCATTATTTAATAAAAATAATAGTAATAGAAATAAAATAAAATAAAAAAGTAATAATAATAATAATAATAATAGTGATAATGTTATTATCATAAACATGCACACAATAGTTATTACCCATGGTTGCAATTTTCTTATTTGTGTTTTTATTTTATATACCATTTTAAAAAAAAAAACAAAGTTAAGTTAGCACTCAAAAGATAAAAGCAGCACCCATATTATTTCACAAAATTAACTTATCACTTATTTGAACACAACCCAAGAGAGAATTCATCAAAAATAATAAGGCACAAGCACTAAAACTTTTGATAATGATGCAAGAAATAATCACACGTTATACAATTTTATTTCTAACTTTAATGATATAAAAGGTTCAAACAAATTTCAATATTATAATGCCAAAATTAAACACACATAAATTCTAGCAACTTCATAACATTGAAATCACGTCTTATATAATCATGAAAAAAAATAAATCATACAATAAAATTAAATGGTATCTCTTGCGAAAATCAATTTACGAAAAGAAAACAATCTCAATAAGGAACACGAACTCGAAGCCATGAAAGCAAACCTCAAACTCAATCTTTGTTGATGAAAAAAGAAAATATAATGTGAGGATGATTTTTTCTTTTTCCTTATCCGTGTGCATGAGATGAAGTTTTTGGTTGTTGTTGTTTTTTTGTTTGTTCCTGCGTGTGTGTGTTTCTATTTTTCTTTTCTTTTTTTCCTTTTTGTAAATCTTCTGTACTTTTTGTGTGTGTGTGTTTTTGTATGTGTGTTTTGCTGATTCTGTACGGTAGCATTTTTTAAATCGAATATGATGCATTGCATTGCATCCACCGTTACTAGTGCTGGTGCCGGGCAGCATAACATACAAAGACACACATACAAAATTACACATGACAGATAATGTAATTAAAAAGTAATCAACTAGTAATTACGCTATGTAATTACCAGCAATTCACAGCCCCTCCTTGTAAATTGAAGAGTGTAATTACGCTCTGTCAATTACATCAATTGCCTGCTGATCAGATAATTACATGTCCAACCAACATGACAGACAATGTAATTACATCAATTACACCAAATCCAATTACCATAATGGGCTTTCCAAACCAGCCCTAAAAGTTTTTGATGTTAGATTGGTGCCAATTTTTGAAATCTAAGAATTGATTTTAAAGGTGCTAATAATATGTAGTTGTCATAAAATGATGACTACTTAATGCTGCCTAGTACTTTTATTAGAGGTAGGACATATATATATATATTAGAAGAGAGAGTTTCAAAGGCTGCTTATTGGTCATTCAACTGGCAAGTGGGGATATTTTTGTCATTCCAACTTCTCAAAGTGATAAATATTACATAGAAAAATTGTACTATTAACATTATTATTTGGACCTTCTTAACATCTTTAGAAAAAACCCTACACTTTTCTACTAAATTACATATTATGCCTTCTATCATTGAGTATAGTGGGGTCCATTTAATTTTACAATTGACATGTATACAATGATAACTTTATTGAGTTTCTATATATTTCCATTTTTATTCTCTACATATTAAATTGTTTAAATTTAATATAGTTAAATAATTTAATAAAATTTTATTATTTAGCTTTTATATTCAAAACAAATTATTTTTTAATATTATATATATCATTAAATAACTATATAAGATTATTAATAGTCATATTTATATTTTTAAAGTATAATTAATACAATTATTTTTTAAAAATAAACTCCTAATAAATAATTTATTAAGAAAAACGTCAAATTAATTTAAATTATTTCTTTTTATTATACTTTACTTTACTTTACTTTTACTTACTTATATAGAAGAGACAACA
>NW_006239023.1:1124368-1148486 GCF_000226075.1 Solanum tuberosum | reverse complement strand
GGCATTATAATCTATTCCTCAAAAGGTCTTCGGTTAAAAGAGCACAAAACTATGATAAAAGACTATAAATCTTAAGCCACAATTGAAGTCACAAAACTAGACTATTCCATTATAGTACAAAAAATCTTCCATTTTATAGATTTTGCTGGGACCATATTTATATATATATCTTGGCCTTTGTGTAGTTGTGGTTGATAGTTTGTTGCATTTACTTATATTACTAGCAGTGAAAGTAGTTTGATTATTGTGATCAATATACTGCCTTAGAGCTCATATAGTTTTTCAGAGTATTATGATATATGAGCTACTTGAATTGTGTAAAACAACTACGTTTGTCCTTTCATTTGTTAATCGATGCATTGGAGGTAGTTTGGAGATAGTTTTTTGTACCGTTAGTTTTCTGTACAGTCAATCACTTCTTAGTTTACCAATAAAGAGCTGAATGATGAAGGAACTTCAAGTCAAAGTAGTGCCAGTCTGCGGTCATTTTCCTAGATGAACCACAAGAAGATTTGTGCTTGTGTTTTCTTTGTGAACTTAAAGAATAAACTCCACAACTTTACTTGTATTTGTGTTTATGAATTTGTCTCTGCTTTGGCCGACCTCGGAAACAATAGCTATCTACCTAGCCTTATCAGCCTTGCACTTGGTTCTTAAGTCATTATATTGAAGTAATTGTACACTTGCTTTCATGTATGTACATACCTCCTATTTCAAGCAACTGTGATTTGATTCTAGAGGAAATATGTTGCAAAATTTTAGCTCATCAAATATAGAAAATTAACATTTTACAGAACACACCAATAGATTCATCAAAAAATTTTCTCCAATTTCACGTAAAAATAAATTTAACAAAAAAAAGAAGAAATATTACATAATAATATTGGGGCCGTGCTGGCACGGGCCATTACTTTCTAGTATTATATTACCCTTATTTTTTAGAAATGGGACTTCAAAAGGACCAACACTGCATCTTTGTGTTGTACTAAAGGTAGTACTGATTGTACATTTATTTGCCCCTTTTTCATTCATCAATAGACAGCTGTCCCATTTTCCTTTCACTTTCTCTAGAACTTTCCTATTACCGTCTCATAATTTCGTAAGGGTTTTTTCTCGCCTCCTTCGTAAGCTCTGTCGACTTTGTGAACTCTTCTTTCCATACATCTGAACTCTTCAATGGCGGATCCATCTCTTCCTCACCCTTTTCTGTTTGTCTGCAGAGTTTGAATTTCTCTCTGAAGGTTTCGTCAACATTTTCGTTTGTTTCGGATGCGCTGGGCAGGTATTTCTTCATCATTTAACCTAACTTTCTCCGATTGCTAATTTGTCCTCCGTAGATACAGCTACAGTCAACGATTTAGATGCTCAGCAAGACAAAACTAGCTAAAACTTACCAACGAAGAAAACCCAAATATCATTTCACATTTTTTTGCGGTAGTACCACAAATCGATCAAACTGATAAATCTCTGAAATTTTAAGTTTTAAATGATATCTCAAAGTAAATGAGTAGGTGGGATTTGTAAAATTAATTCAGAAGAGTAGGCAGCACCTGGAAGGCGGAATTCCCCTGATCCATCTTAGTAATATGTAGGAATTTCATGCATGTATTGGTTGATCTTGGTGTTCCTTTATCTCTCCGAAAACATTACTTGTTAAAGGTTTAGGATTTATTTGGCCTTCTTGGTCGCTGATGAGCATGTCTTGGCGTCTTAGTAGTCACTTTGCTTGCATGATATATTGGCACGGAATCACCTTTTATTTGTTAATACTTTTCTGGAGAGCTGCGACAGCATTATGTATGATGGACGTAAACTCTTTCGTGCACCTATTCTTGTTTCTTCCTCTTGTATTACATTAATCTGATATCCACTTAACTCTACTGATGTGAAACACATTACCACTGTTTATGAAGTATGTGCTGCAAGTGAAACAAAAACGTTGAGTTAAAATCTGAGGATAGTGGCTTCAGTAAACACTATACGGGGTCTTCTGAGGTTCAACTGCAGCAAACACAGTAACCACTAACTCTTCATTAGAATGATGAAAATTAAACCACTTTTCACTAGCTTCTGCATCTGCTCTTTTTTTTTATTTTTATATGAGCTGGTGTGAGAGACCTTGACAAAATTAAAAGTGGTAAGTGGAATTTGAAGTGGAAATAGCAAGAAAGAAAGGGAGAGAAGAAAAATGTCGAAAAGAGGATCTCGAGAATATTTAGTACTAATTGATTAGTCATCTTCATTTATGTGGATATATTAGTTGTCTATTTGGATTGAGAATTACTGGTGAATCCATGTTTATATCGCATTTAGAAGTTGGTTATTAAAAAACTGTAGCATTAAGATAGAAGTTAAGTTAATTGTACTAATATATGGTTAATTCATCGGATTCCTTCTCAATTTTTGATGTTTAATTAGGTGGGATTTTGAAAGCTTTTGCAGGCTACAATCACATGTTTTCAGTAGCTTGGCGTCTTAGTAGTCACTTTGCTTGCATGATATATTGGCACGGAATCAGCTATTATTTGTTAATACTTTTCTGGAGAGCTGCGACAGCATTATGTATGATGGACGTAAACTCTTTCGTGCACCTATTCTTGTTTCTTCCTCTTGTATTACATTAATCTGATATCCACTTAACTCTACTGATGTGAAACACATTACCACTGTTTATGAAGTAAGTGCTGCAAGTGAAACAAAAACGTTGAGTTAAAATCTTAGGATAGTGGCTTCAGTAAACACTATACGGGGTCTTCTGAGGTTCAACTGCAGCAAACACAGTAACCACTAACTCTTCATTAGAATGATGAAAATTAAACCACTTTTCACTAGCTTCTGCATCTGCTCTTTTTTTTTATTTTTATATGAGCTGTTGTGATATAGAAGACATTTCTGTGATACAATATCATGTCCAACCAACATTTCTAGAAGCTTATTCATATTCTTGTTCCCTACTGTATAGTGGTTTGACTGAACTTTGACAGATAATTGTTCAACTTTTAATATTCATCAACATTTTCTATCTCTATAACAACTTTCCACTGAAAAAACACTTGTCCAATTGTACTTTGTATATTAATAGTGACTGCTAATTGATTTTATGTCTTCATTGACCTCCGCTAAACGGCGCTAACAGCTTTACACATCACTGTACTTGTACTATGACAACACTGTCGTTCTGGTTTTTATTTGTTGTTTATTTAGTATTTTCTTTCATACATACAAAGTTTATTATGTTTGTACAGTTTATATGTCATAGGACTAAATAGTAAGAACATCTCTGAAGTAGTATAGATTGTGTGTTCACTTTGGCTGTAGCTGCTTTCATTCTATGACATTGTCAATCTCCTACTTTCACATGCTGAAATTGTGCACCTTTATATCATCATTGACAAAGACCTAATTGCGCATAAATGCTTCTGGCACGAAGCTGGAAGGAAAAGTTAATACTATGATACATGCTGTGTGATCTTTTATGATTTTGTAATTTATGTTCATTCTTTGCCCTAATTTGCTTTTCCAACAGTTTCTTAATGCTTTGTTACTAGATCAAAAACTCATTTATGTGGCTACAACGTGCCTTTTAATTTGCGCTGCTGCTTTCATTTGATTCCTTTTTCCCTTTTGTCTAAACACCTGAAACACTGTACTGCTTTGGTAGGACTTCATTGTCTAAGTTCAGTTTTATATTCTACTCTTTTCTTGTCCAGAACTTCCGCCTTTTCTACATTAAATGCCAGCAAACCAACTATTATTGTAAAGTATTAAATGTTACTTCATAGACTTTTGTTTTCTCATATTCTACTGATTGTTTATGGTTAATGTATGCTCTTTTCAGTTACACAAAAGATATACACCGCAACTTTCACTTTTCAACCATTATTGCTTTGCATTCTTGCAAAACCTGGTAATGAAATACTTCCCTAACGCTTTGTTCTATTACAATGTTTTCGTGAGAACATCAATGTTCTACAAAATTTACTTTGCAATGCTATTGTCATCTTTTCTTACAAAAAATTCTTCGCTCTGCATATCCACAATTTTCTCTAATTTCCTCTTGCATATTTCAGAATAAAACTAAATACATACATCAGTTTGAATTATTTCTGCACATAGTGCAGCTCGGGAAATTTCTCTGTTCACAGTTTCGCTGCCTTTCCTTTTTCCAGTAGTTTTACCTCAGCTACTTCGACCTGTTTCGGGGTTAAAATTTAACTAGAGGAAACAATTCAACATGCAAATAAACTGTTTCCTCAAAGTTTTCATTGATGATGAAATTTCCAGTCATTTACATTAGGTAACAATACTGATCATCAAATATTCCATTTTCCCATCAGTTGACATTGATGCATAGTCATAAATTCTCGATATCATGACATTCTTGGTCAACATTCTGCCACACTTTTCTTTAGGAGAACAGTGTTACTGAACACACTGCCCTTTTTCCTCTGTCAAATGACCCCACTTGTTAATCCTTAGGTCACTTTCATACTCTGGGAACTGATATACTGTCTTAATAATGGGATTTAGTTATTTCTAATTTCAATGCTTAATATCCACAAATTAGTGTATGTATTTACTTATATCAGTCTTCATATTTACTTCTATTTTCTGCTACTACAATACTCACATGCTTTACATTCTCTTTCTCTGTGTTCTTTTTTCAGTTTACCAAAATACAATGCTTTATATTCATGCTTCTTTGCTTTATTCCATTTGGGAATGGAATAATTACAGCAAATGCCACGCAAATGTGCATGTTCACCACATCATAAGCTATAGGCTTAAAGAAGCTGCAATAATCGTACTCTAACATTAGACAATAATGGAACAGATATATTTATGCCTATATGCCCTTCAATTTAACGATAATTTCGTTCTTATATTCACGTATTTTACCTTTTACCTTCAAATTGCTTACTACAAAACAAATGACACTATTCTGTTTCTATTATTTTCATTCTAATTCTTACTTTCCCAAATGTTACATTGCTATGTCTCAAATGTATGGTATTTTATCCCAATGGTTCTCTTGTTACAGTCATTTACTATTGTGTTGGTTTTTTTTGGTCAATTATATGTACTTTTCCCACATTACATTAAGTTATAAACTTATTTAACAAATCATTAACTACTTGAAAAAGGAATGGAAGAAAATAGAGATAATGTCTCTACGCAACAGACAACTTCTGACAGAAATTTGCGTCGGCGTACTAGATATGCAGAAATGTCACCTGAGAGAAAATTTTTATTGCTATCCCAGCTAAGACAAAAAAGGGCTGAATCAAAACGAGAAAAACTCCTTCATCAATCCAATAGTACTGGCGCTCTTACAGTTAGTGTTATGTCGTAATTTTCCTAACCTTTAGAAAAATCACCTTTTGAAATGTTCTAAGTATAAAACAATTCAAGAAATACTTAGAAAAGAGTCGCCACTTAATTTTTTAAAGAAATTAAGAAAACTTATAATTTTCAAAGATTTAAACAGAAAAAATCGTTTGAAAATACCAAAGAGAGTTCGGGGTTCAATTTACACTTCGAGAAGGGTTTAAGCATTCGAAGTGTCCGCTAACATGCGGTTGACCTGCGACTTGACTAAAATATATTTGACTATTTTTAGGAAAGTAACGATTTAACATAAAAAATAATAACTTACAATAATTGATTAACTTTAAGAAAATGATTAAATAAATAACGCATTTCTATTTCATTTTAATTTTAGAGAAAGGGGCCTAAAATGAAACATTTGACTCGAAATACAAGTGATTGGAATATTAATAAAACTAGATTAATTAGAATTTATTTAATTCATTTTAAAATAACTTAAACCGATTTAATATATTAAAGCATGAAAATCATTTCGAATTAATTGACTAACCTTTTTTGAGAAAACGACTAAGCAAGTAGTTATAATAATAATAATACTATTAGATTAATTTTGAGAAAATAGTTAAACAAATAGCAAAATTTTTTATTTTTTAAGAAAATGGGACCTTAATTGAAACAACTTGGTCAATTAAGATTTTATCAAAATTAGAGTAAATAAGATTTAATTGAATCATTTTAGAAAATAATGATTTGCACTTAAACCATTTTAAATTGGTTGGAGAGTAAATTGAGTTAAATTATTATTATTATTATTATTATTATTATTTAATTGATAAAAAAAAAATGACTTACATTTTACGAGTTTATTTGAGAAAAAACACTTAAACATAAAAACATTTTAAAATGAGTTAGAACGTGATTTGAGTGAATGCATAAAATATTTTTTAAGTGAAGAAGCACCAAAGAACATTTTTCCTTTTTGAACAAAAAGGTTCAACTTACTTAAAGTGATAAAATTTGACCAACTACTTGCTTGATTAATAAATCGACACAAAAGAAAGAAATTTATTGAAAATGAATCAACACAAAGAAAATAACTCCTTTTTTGGGGAATCTAATTAAGTTAATTAAAATAAATTAAGGTTAGAGATAAATGAAGTTAGTTAGACATGATCAAAATAATTAGGAGAGTAAGAGAGAATGAAATTGGGGCCCCCTTTTTTGGGCCAATTTCGCTACAAGTTTTTGGGTTTTAGCCCAATCCCGTTTTTGTATACACTGACTGTATATCAGTGTATATGAGCATATATATTAGCTCTTATATATATTAGCTCTTTTCATGTATATCTTGCTTCCGAATGTCTATATGTCGCCTCAGCCCTGTATTCCTGTGTTTTTGACCTGTAGATCGATGTATATTGATGTATACATCTTGTATACGACCCCTTTTGGGGCTTTCCGGGATCTGAAAATTTTGGTTTCCCAGGTCTTAGACTGCATGTGACCTGTTCACCGGCTATTTTGGACTCGATAAAGAGAAGCACAATCCCCGAAATGCAAGGATAGGAAGTGGAGTCTCCATGGACTCAAAAGGGATTCACATACACACAAAAAAGAAAGAAGAGAATTAGAAAAATAAAAAATAAGAGCCCCCAACGAACACATGATCAAATGATTAACTTGCGACGAAGTTAGCACATTATTCTATGAAATAAGAACATAATTACGAACTAATATGCTTCTAGACAAAAGGTGTGGATATTGTATCCAAAAGGAGAGATAATTGCGACAATTAATTAGGAATAGGATAGGCCATTACAGAAAGCTTCTCAACTAGATGAATATATGTAATATAGTATTAACTTAATGATGTAAAGAAAGGTCAACAGTGAACTAAATGGATTGATTACTAGACAAAAGTGCACAAAGGCATGAAAGCTATGGTGGAAAACTATCATTTTAAACACATCTAGATATAACTCCTACTATTAAACTCTAAGAACTTAACAACTATAAGGAATCTTTCTAAGTTAATGGGCAAAATAAATAAAAATAATCCAACTCTCCGCAAAAACTAAACCAACTGCACGTTTTTAAAGGCTCATGGCATCAAGGCATTTCAAACAGGGAACGAAAGTATATGATAACTAACTTAAGGGGCACATGAGAGGGTATAGAACACATTAAGGGAAGCAATAACGACTAATCTAATTTGAACTTGAGAGCCTATTTATTTATTGATTATTAGCAACATATCAAGACTACATTGAACGTTAATAAACAAACCAACAAATTTGGGGCATTCACTAAATCAATGCTACAGAGTTGAAGTTGGATAACTTTAAAGGCTAGTAATCATCTACTCTTGCACAATATAATAAAACCAGCAAAATCTAGAAGTACACTACTTAACAGAGAAAAACAGGGTGGTAAAATCTTACACTTCAACTATTGAGCCCGTTTAACCACATCAAACAGATAGTCAAGAATTCTCATGAAAGTAGACTTTATTTAACATGATCGAATAGAATGTAGATGCTCGCTACACGGTTAGGAAACAAAGTTTCCACAAAAAGGATTAGAGACTTTAGCATCGACTCTGTGGATCGTGGGAAACAAGCAGGTTATAATAATACTACACCTTGAAGCCAAAAAAAAAAAAAAAAAACAATAGCAAGACAAGGACAACATTCTAGTATGTAAAAGCAACAATTGGATTTAAATAGCATGAGATTGAGCTAATATTGATAAGAGTTTATTATAGTGAATAAAAAAAACGACAAAGGGGACAACCAAGACTACGATTAAGCAGTGAAGAAATAGAACTTATACATTTAGCACACTCAAAGTTGAAACCAATCGAACAGTGGATCATCTCGAGCAAACTAACAAGTTCAGCTGGCTTTATAGGTACAAAATCGAGCCAACAAGTCTAAGGACTAACATACAACACTAAAGTGACTTCATCGATGCTTGAATCATGTTTACTGCTCAAAAAATTCACAGGAAAACAGTACTAAGCAAAGACTTAAAAGCGTAGGAACCAAACGTTCTTGATAACACACTCCATACCAAGTATCGAACACATAGCACACCATATCGAAAACAGAACGTAAGAGGAGGCGAAGTTACCTTATTCGAGGCAGCAAACTGAGAACAAACGAGCCAAAGAGAGCGACGACTTCTTACACCGGTTTAGACTCGAGCAATAGACAAGGAAATTTGAACCAACCTTTGATCAAAGCTGTTCTTGGAACTTAGAATGAGAAAATCGTTTTGGAATTTCTCAAGTGTAAAACGACTATTGTTAAAGAATCGAACTCCAGAACCCCCCTTAAACCGAAAACAAAGATGGATTTTATATAGGAGAAAAATGAATTCCATTAGGGGAAACGGATTAAAAATTTCAATTTCAAATCCCTCTTTTCTCGGAAACAGTAGAAAGGATGGGGCCTTCTACAAAAGAGGATGAGGGGACGGGGTGAGTATGGGCGCTGCAGGGTAGTTGAGCGAGATTTCCAAGTTGCAGCGCAATTTGCTCGCTGAATTTCGGTGTTCGCGTGAAGAAGAAGAGTAACAGGGGTCGGGTACTGTTTTGGAGTGGGTTGAGGCGGCTGAAAAAGGCTTTTTGTATTGTTATGTATGTATTTGATGTTTGGGAGTGTATTATTGTATTGTTGCATGTATGGGTGGGCTGGGAATATTGTGGAGAAGAGAAAATGGGCTGAGAAGTGGGAATGTTGGGCCGGCTGATTGCTGGATAAAGATAGAAAAGGGGCCCAAAACTTGGTCTTAATAAGTTTGAGGTTGAGGTAGAGATGGGCTAGAATTATAAAAAGAAAATGGCCATTTGAATTTCAACTATAGCCAATTGGGATTAAGAAATATAGCCAATTTGAATTAATTAGTGAAATCGGCTAAAAATTAAATAAGACGAATTAATATAAATTAATTAATGAGTTTCTTAATCTTAACGAAAACAAAAATAATTAACTTAATTATAAACTAATTAATTCAATTACAAAACTAATTAACTCGAAATTATAACTATAACTTAAAGCAAATTAATAAAATATTTAACTAAAATGTAAAATCTTTTGTGATAATTTTCAAATATTTATAAAATAGCGTGATTGCAAAAATATACATACTTATTATTAAAAAGTGATAAAATTATTTAAAAAAAATAACTTGAAAGTATTTTGAATTTCATAAAATTTATTAACTCAAAACTATAACCATCCCTAATATTTAAAATATAATAATAATTATTATTCTTTGACGATTTTCGAATAATCACAAAATATACTAATTATATACATAATTATGTAAAACAAGTACATCATCTAAAATTTATGAAAGGTGACAAAACTATTACAAAAAATCTTGCAAACTATATTATTATTTTTTGGAAACTTTATAAAACTAATTATTTTAAATCGTTTGAAATTGGAGAAGCTCGAAATGATTAATTTATATTGTGGAGGGTCAAAAGTGGGTGTCAACAGTTAGCACTTCTTCAGTATCTTCTCAACAAGGTCAGCTAACCATATTCTTATCTTCCTGCCGTCAAATCTCTCTTTTGAATATCTGTACCTATAGTTACACGCTTCAGTTGACCTACTCTTACTACATTTATTTTGCTGATTTTGTTGTTCAAGCTTGCAAACCTACAGCCCTACCAGTTACTTCAACTAGAGCACAACGTATAGTCAATTGCTTATCTACCTTCGAACTAGGTCAGTTCTGAAATATTACTTCAACCATTTTTACTATATTTATTTTTCATAATTACACAACTGTTTTTAAATACTTTATTATCTCATACTAGGATCAACATCAATTACATCTCATGGTGCAACCACATTAACTTCCACATGTACTGCAAACAAAGGTATGCTTCTTTCTACCAAATTCATAAAAACACATGCATTCTTCTGACTTTATATGTACCAAATAATTGCTTTGTACCATGCACAGGTAGAAATAAGTTAGAAGTCAATCTACAAAATGATAATTTGTTGCCAAAACATTACTTACTTTTAAAGAAAGTTCCAAATTGCAAATTCTGTGCAGCGAAAAGGTTTCAATATGAATCACCAGGTTTTTGTTGTGATAATGGATCAATTAGACTATCTTCTTATAATATGCCTATTGAGTTGCGAAATTTGTTCTTGGGTGACTCCAAAGAATGTCAAGATTTTCGCACTTACAGTAGAGCTTACAATAATATGTTTGCCTTCACTTCACTTGGAGTACATTATGATAGAGAATTAGCAAAGAGAAATCGTGGCATCTATACATTTAAAGTCCAAGGACAAATATATCACTTCATTGATGATTTGATACCCTCAGCAGGAAACCAAAAAATTACAATTATATTTCTATGATAACCAAAATGAGCTAACAAATCGAATGACATTATCAGATAATCTTAATGAGCTGATTGTTGCAAAGCTCATCGATATAGTAAAACTTAATCCTTATTGTACATTTCTAAGATCGTTAACCGTTGTTCCTAATTTATTTGAATTTTACATTGCTCTAAACTCAAGTTCCAATTTTAGACCAAAGAACACATAACTTACCAACTTCATCCGAAGTTGGGGCAATTTGGATTGAAGTATCAGTTAAAATGATAAAATTCATACACCACATATTCGAATTTACACTCATAGTAACAAAAGCCAATTGGTCAATTACTATTATGGATGTTATGACCCATTACAATATCCACTATTGTTTCCCTATGGTCAAAATGGTTGGCATTGTGGTATTAAAAAATTCAACAAGACATACAGTTATTCCAACACACAAATTTCTTCTGAATATGAGCAGCTACCAAGTATAATGAATATGACTTCTATTGATAGACTCCTTCACATCGAATCTAAAGTTTTATCAAAAGGATTAGGAAAAAGAGACACTGTTTCTTGTCGTGAATATTATTGTTATAAAATTCAAATAAGAGATGAACAACCAAATGACACTTTACATTCTGGAAGGCTTTTTCAACAATACATAGTTGACCAATATATCAAACTTGAGACGCAAAGATTAGACTTTGTTTCGTTTAATCAAGATCTATTTAGAGTTGAAGCCTTTCAAGGAATTATTGATTTATTGAGGCAAGGAGAAAGAGATGCTTCCAATATTGGAAGACAAAAATTCCTTCCTGGTAGTTTTATAGGAGGCCCAAGAGATATGCGTCGAAGATATATGGATGCCATTGCTTTGGTACAACATTTTGGAAAACCAGACATATTTTTGACAATGACTTGTAATCCTTGTTGGCCTGAAATACAGGAACATTTACAGCCAATGGAAGAAGTTCAAAATAGACCTGATTTAGTTAGTAGAGTATTCAGAGCAAAAGTCGAAGAACTTAAAGCAGATATTAAAAAAAACAACATATTTGGAAAAGTTGCAGCTTTTATGTTTACAATTGAGTTTCAAAAACGAGGTCTTCCACATGCCCATTTTCTCATTATACTTATGGATGGAAATAAATTGCTAACACCAGAATCACATGACAAAATTGTATGTGCTGAATTACATGATCCCTATATTGATCATCATCTATACAAACTTGTGACCAAGCACATGATCCATGGTCCTTGTGGCTATTTTAAATCCTTCAAATTCTTGCATGCAAAAAGAAGGAAAATGTAAGTTTTAAATATCTAAAACAACTTGTTGAACAAACAACCAAAGGAAAGAATTCGTATCCTCTTTACAAAAGACCAAAAATGATCACACCAATCAAAGTTAGAGGACACAACATTGACAATTCTTGGACTATTCCATACAATCCATTTTTACTTAAGAAATTCAGTTGTCATATTAATGTTGAAATATGTTCTGACATTAAGGTCATCAAATACATTTACAAATATATTTGCAAAGGACATGACAAAATTGCATTTTCTGTACATAATAATGATACTAATGTAGAAATAGATGAAATCAAAGAATACCAATCTGCTAGATGGGTTTCTCCACCAGAAGCTGCATGGCGTCTCTTTGCTTTTTCAATAAGTGAAATGACTCCAAGCGTTTGCCAATTGCAATTACATCTTGATGGACAACAATTTGTTTCTTTCAAAAATAACCAAACTATCGATCAGATAATAAACAATCCAATGATAAGGAAAACGTTGTTAACAGAATTCTTTCTTATGAATAAAATCAATAACGATGCTATAAATCTCAATTTACTATATAAAGAGTTTCCCCAACACTTTGTATGGTCATCATCATACAAAATGTGGTCACGTCGAAAACAACGCCTTACTATTGGACGTATTGTCACGTGTCATCCAACCGAAGGAGAAAGATATTATCTTAGGTTGCTTCTAATGAATATAAGAGGACCAAAATCATACGAAGATCTACGTACAATGGATGGAACATGCTACACTACATTTAGAGAAGCTGCAGAAAAAAGAGGCTTACTACATTGTGATAACAACTTAATTGCCTGTATGTCTGAAGCGGTAAGCTATCAAATGCCTTTAGTCCCTATTTCCCGTTAATTAATGTTAAATGTACTTCCGCGACCGATGAAGTGTGATGACAAGTTTGAGAGGCTTGTTTGGGGTTCCTTCGGGTTCCTCATTCGCCATGTCACGTCTAGGCCCTAGGCTTGGGTCGTGACAATGATCAACCATCACCTTCACAAGTCACTGTCCCTATAATAAATCAAAGAAGATCTAACAGGGAAAACAAAGTTCCTCATCACTTAAAAGATTACATTGTCTCTATTCCTACTCTAAAGAATTCAAATCCTGTCACCAACCTTTCCCTCACTGCCTTATTCACCAAACACCATCACATATCTCCTGATGTCATTGCATCTCACAGTCAAATGCTTGTTGAAAATGTTTTTCATGATAGTGAACCATCATCATATGAGGAGGCATCTTTCAACCCTGCTTGGCAAAAGGCTACGACACAGGAGTTTGAGGCACTTTATGCTAACAACACTTGGGATCTTGTTGAATTACTAGTGGGGAAGCAAGCAATTGGATGTAGGTGAGTGTATAAAGTTAAACATAGAGCAAATGGGAGCATAGAAAGATTTAAAGCTAGGTTGGTTGTGAAAGGATACACACAACAAGTTGGAATAGACTATACAGAAACATACTCACCTGTAGTCAAGATGACTACTGTCAGAACTTTAATAGCATGTGCTGTAAAGAAAGGCTGGACTATGTCCCAACTTGATGTCAATAATGCATTCCTTCATGGTGATGTACATGAAGAAGTGTATATGAAAGTTCCACCAGGTCTGGAAGTACAGAACACAAAGTTAGTGTGCAAGCTTAACAAGTCCCTCTATGGACTTAAGCAAGCTAGCAGACAGTGGTATGCTAAGTTGACTGAAGCCTTGGCTCTCATGGCCTATACACATTCACACCATAATTACTCATTGTTTTCCAAAAGATCAGGTTCTTTGGTAGTGTTTGTAGCTTTCTATGTAGATGATGTTATTTTGACAGGCACAGACACAGATGAGATCACACAACTCAAGATTTATTTGGACAACACATTCAGGATTAAAGATCTTGGCAAACTTCACTATTTTTTAGGCCTGGAGATACTTGACACAACAGGAAGGGTACTTATTTCTCAGAGGAAATTTGTCCTGGACTTGTTAAAAGAATATGATTGTTTCAATTATGCTCTTTTGACCTCACCTCTTGATCCCACTGTTAAACTAAGAGCCAAAAAAGGAACTCTATTACCTGATCCCACTTACTATAGAAAGTTAGTTGGAAAACTAAATTTTCTAACCAATACTAGACTTGACATAACCTTTAGTGTCCAACAGTTGGAGCCAGTTTATGCAAGATCCCAGAGATACTCATCTCAAGGCAGCCTTCCACCTTCTCAGATATTTGAAGCAGGATCCCACTCTAGGAGTGTATCTATCCAATGATCCTGATTGCACTATACATGCTTACTGTGACTCAAACTGGGCTTCCTGTCCAGATTCACGAAAGTCAGTTAGTGGATATTTAATTTTGCTTGGGAACAGTCCTATCAGCTGGAAATCAAAGAAGCAAGAGACTATTTCCTTGTCATCAGCTGAGGCAGAGTACAGATCATTAAGGAAGGTAGTTGGAGAATTAACTTGGCTGAACAGGTTACTCAATGACTTGACTATTACCAATCCATCTCTTATTGATGTATACTATGATAGCCAGTCTGCCATACACATAGCTCATAACCCTGTCTTCCATGAGAGAACCAAGCACATTGAGGTGGATTGTCATTTTGTGAGAGACAAACTTCAGGAGGGGCTCATTTCTTTGCACCATGTACCTACTAATGATCAACTGGCTGATATACTTACTAAGGCTCTGACATATGTGAAACATTCAACTATTTTGGACAAGTTGGTTGCGAAATCATCACTACCAACTTGAGGAGGGGTATTGACGATTATTAATATATCTATAATTAGTATTGTAATTAGTAAGCATTGTAATCAGTAGTTGTAGCAAGTGTAGCTAGTTTGTTATACGTATTAGAGTTAGTTAGCTCATATGTCAGAGTTAGTTAGATAGTCTAATCTCTAGAATGTTTTGTTAGTTAGGACTTAGTTACATACTCACATGTATAAATACTCAGTCATTAATCAAAGAAGAGTGTGAGTTCTCATTTTACTAAATCACAACTTCTTCAATTTTCTTTCTCAACTGCCAGTTATGGCTTCCATGGCTTTGGCCATGTTTGAGCTCTCACCAATTGTGTAAATCTTATTTCATTGCACGAATCCAGTTTTCTAAAAAAATGCATGATCTTCAATATTCTTGACAATAGTTTTACGACTTAATACTTTTTTGATAGACTTTTGAAGTGAATCAATAAATGGGGTTCATGTTTTAAGTTTTCAATATTTTCTTAAGCTTACCAATGTGTTGATACAATTAGAATCCATAATAGGAAGATTGAAAACTTGACTTAGAGAATACTATTATTTTTTAGTAAAATGATCAACTAATATGAGACGGACGTACTAGAATAGAATAAAGAAGTATGAAGACAGCAAAAATAAAAAAAGATATGGACAAAACAAAATAGAATGGGTGATTGTAAGATTGAAATCTTGGAGTTGATTTGAAAACTATAAAAAATATATTTTTTATGGAAACGTAGTTGTCATGGCCATTTTTTGATTTGGGCAATCTAGTTGTAATTTATAATGCTGCGTAGTGCCTGCTATATTATGTACTCATAATTAAACTCCCCATTTGGATCTCGATTTATAACATAACATAAAATAAAACTCCTAGTGAACCTTAGAAACTCATTGCAATAATGAACGGCAACATGATGGAATCGGTAAGATCGGCAGTTCTGAAAGAATCTTCGGAAGATTTAGAAGGTTCTTGCACTAAAATAGTGGGCTACGACTTCAATAAAGGGGTTAACTATTCTGAGCTTATCAAATCCATGGTTTCCACTGGTTTCCAAGCTTCTAATCTTGGTGACGCCATCGACATTGTTAATCAAATGGTTAGATTTCACTTCTCTCTTTGAGATAAAATAGTTGATTCCTCAAGTTTGAACTTTATGTTTTTGAAGCTAAATTGGAGGCTTTCACATGAGGTGCCCATGGAGGATTGCAGCGAAAAAGAAAGAGATAGTGCATACAGAGAGTCGATAACGTGCAAAATATTTTTGGGGTTCACTTCAAACCTTATTTCTTCTGGTGTTAGAGAAACCATCCGCTACCTTGTTCAGCACAGTATGGTCAGTACCAATTTCACTAGTTTATGTCTTTACTGTGTTGTACCGTCAAGTTTGAACATTGTGTTCAATCCCTCCCTCCCTACAGGTTGATGTTTTGGTTACTACAGCTGGTGGTATTGAAGAGGATCTCATAAAATGCCTCGCACCAACTTACAAGGGGGACTTTGCTTTACCTGGAGCTCTTCTACGATCCAAAGCATTGAACCGTATTGGTAATTTATTGGTTCCAAATGACAACTACTGCAAATTTGAGGATTGGATCATGCCAATTTTTGACCAAATGTATGACGAGCAGAGTAATGAGGTATCTACTCATGGGTCATTAATTAATTGCGTTTGTATTTGTAATGATTTGACCTTTTTAACTTCTTTTTGTATTATAGAACGTTCTATGGACACCATCTAAAGTCATTGCTCGCCTTGGTAAAGAAATTAATGATGAAACCTCATACTTATATTGGGCTTACAAGGTACGTATGTTTCTAAAAAGAACGGTTTAGTGTTTATTTAATTTGTTTCCAGAAAATAAAAGGAAAAACATGCATTTTCTTTGAGTTTATAAACTAATGTGTAGTTATCATTCTCAGAACGGGATTCCTGTCTTCTGTCCTAGCTTAACGGATGGATCAATAGGTGACATGCTATACTTTCATTCTTACCAGAAGGGAGATCAAGATCGTAATCCTGGTCTAGTCTTAGACATTGTTGGAGGTATCAGTATCTTATCGATCAAGTGATGATTCTTTTAATTTTAATTCTCTCATCAAGATATTGTTTGTTTGACTAAAGAATTAAGTTGTATATATAACCAGATGTCAGGGCAATGGATAATGAAGCTGTCCATGCTGGTTTGAGGAAGACGGGAATGATTATCTTGGGTGGAGGGCTGCCTAAGCACCATATTTGCAATGCGAATATGATGCGCAATGGTGCAGATTTTGCTGTCTTAATTAACACTGCACAAGAGTATGATGGTAGTGACTCTGGTGCCCGTCCTGATGAAGCTGTATCATGGGGAAAGATACGTGTTGGTGCCAAGAGCGCAAAGGTAACCTCTAATATATGTATCAGAATATTATAAGCTTCAAAGGATGTGAGATTCTAATTTCTTGTATTGTTTTCGATTTGTTAAATGCAGGTGCATTGTGATGCAACAATTGCATTTCCCATATTAGTGGCTGAGACATTTGCAGCTAAGCGTAAGAATCTCTCCCAGAACGGTGCCAAATTTGAACATTAAGGAAGCTGTCCTAATTCCAATTACATATGTATTGCTTAGTTTTTAAGCCATCTTGTTAGTTTTCAGAATAATTGAGGAGGGTTTGTTCATGTTCAAATAAATTATATATCCCCCTCCTCACACCTTGTTATTTGGGGAGGGAGCCATATTTCTCTCTGGTCTTTAGTGGAGAGCGATGATGTTCATGTGTTTGTATCATGTTGTATCGAAGATTTATGAGTGTTTCAAGTTGGGTTTTAGTGTGTATTTATTTTTTTAGTAACTTCTTTTTGAGCTAAATTTTAATGACATCTATTGAGTAAAAAGTTATTCGCATCACATATTTATATCAAATCAATAAATATATGATATGACGTTACACAAATATGAGTAATGCAAATATCAACCTTGAAGTTAAGTACTATTGGTTAGACTTACACAAATATGAGTAATGCAAATATTAATTATGAGTAAATTAATGCATTACTTTCATGTAATACTAATTATGTAGGGCTTAATTATTCATATACTTTTAGTTATTCCGCCTTCTATGTATGATGCATAAAATATAATTCCCAAGTAACTCATACATATATTAGTTATATGGATTTCTAAATTGTAAATCAAACACCGTATTAATTTAATACATAAATAATTTACCATGTAATTAACTGACAAGTATGTATAATTGAACTCTATAATTGGCCCTTTTCTGAATAAAATATTCCCATGTACCCTGTGTTAGACAACATTTTGTATGTTTCAAATAAATTATTCCCTCGAGTTTATTCATGCACTCTTACGTTGGACAACATTCTGTATGTTCAAATAAATTACTCCCCCCTCACACCATGTTATTTGGACTAACAATTTTTCAGCACTGTCACACCCGTTTTTGCAGGACGAAAGGGTTTTTTCAATTAAAGTGACGATATTGAATAGGGATTATTTTTATTTTTTCAGAGTCGCCACTTGAAATTGAGTTATGGTGTTCCAAATCACCTTTTTTAATTTCTAATAAAAAAGGAAATGACTCTTTATCATGATCTGCGTACTAGAAATTCAGGTAAGAAATTCTGTTGATCAAGGGGAAGGTATTAGGCATCCCTCGAGTCCCGTTCTAGCACTGTCGCTTTTATTGACTTATACTAATCTTAAACTATTTTGGATATATGGTTACATGCTACGGTTTGCTTGCATTTTTCTGTTGTTAAACTTTTATTTGGGTCTCAACCTAGATGGGTAAACGCATTTTTGGTTTTGACATTTAATAACTTGGACGCATAACTGTTTTATTCTCTTGAGTGTGTCACCTAATATTTTATGTCTCACATCTTGATTTTAACAAAATAAAATATTTACTAGAATAATTTTACCAAGGTGTGTCACCACATCCTTGAATTTCTTTTAAATGTTTCAAAAAAAGATGTGTAACCACATTCTTAATTAAAACATTTTCCTTTTGAATGTGTTTAAATTCGCATACCAGAATTAGCTTGTCAATTTTTAAGTATTAATCAAGTGATGTCGAACTACAACTAGTCAATCAAACTTTATCAATCTCTCATTATTTCAAAATGATATTATCAATCTCATCATTATTTAATAAAAATAATAGTAATAGAAATAAAAAAATAAAAAAGTAATAATAATAATAATAATAATAATGATAATATTATTATCATAAACATGCACACAATAGTTATTACCCATGGTTGAAATTTTCTTATTTGTGTTTCTTATTTTATATACCTTTTTTTTTTTTAAAAACAAAGTTAAGTTAGCACTCAAAAGATAAAAGCAACACCAATATTATTTCACAAAAATAACTTATCACTTATTTGAACACAACCCAAGAAAGAATTCATCAAAAATAATAAGGCACAAGCACTAAAACTTTCGATAATGATGCAAGAAATAATCACACGTTATACAATTTTATTTCTAAATCTAATGATATAAAAGGTTCAAACAAATTTCAATATTATAATGCCAAAATTAAACACACATAAATTCTAGCAACTTCATAACATTGAAATCACGTCTTATATAATCATGAAAAAAATAAATCATACAATAAAATTAAATGGTACCTCTTGCGAAAAGAAAACAATCCCAATAAGGAACACGAACTCGAAGCCACGAAAGCAAACCTCAAACTCAATCTTTGTTGATGAAAAAAGAAAATATAATGTGAGGATGATTTTTTCTTTTTCCTTATCCGTGTGCATGAGATGAAGTTTTTGGTTGTTATTTTTTTTTTGTTCCTGCGTGTGTGTATTTCTATTTTTCCTTTTTGTACATCTTCTGTACGTTTTGTGTTTGTGTGTTTTTGTATGTGTGTTTTGCTGATTCTGTACGGTAGCATTTTTTAAATCGAAAATGATGCATTGCATTGCATCCACCGTTACTAGTGCTGGTGCCGGGCAGCATAACATACAAAAACACACATACAAAAATACACATGACAGATAATGTAATTAAAAAGTAATCAACTGGTAATTACGCCATGTAATTACCAGCAATTCACAGCCCCTCCCTGTAAATTGGAGAGTGTAATTACGCCCTGTCAATTACATCAATTACCTGCTGATCAGATAATTACATGTCCAACCAACATGGCAGACAATGTAATTACATCAATTACACCAAATCTAATTACCATAATGGGCTTTCCAAGCCAGCCCTAAAAGTTTTTGATGTTAGATTGGAGCCAATTTTTGAAATCTAAGAATTGATTTTAAAGGTGCTAATAATATGTAGTTGTCATAAAATGATGACTACTTAATGCTGCCTAGTACTTTTATTAGAGGTAGGACATATATATATATATATATATACACAGTAATATTTGTATTAATAAAAAATGCTTATATTGATTATATTTGCATTATTTAGTTTTAGTTTATTAAAAATAGCGTGCATGTAGAGTTTTTAAAACATTTATTTACTTGGAATACCCTCCCGTAAATATGATGAGAAAAATGTACAAAAAATTTAAGATTCAATTGAGTCCTTAATCATGTTAATACATACATTAATTTTTTTTGCATTATTAATATCATGAATATCCATGCTTTGATAATCACTTTTCAATATACAATAAAATATATGACTAATGCGAACATTAATTTTATATCAATTGAAAAAATGTGTCTAATAAGATATTATTAATATACAATATATATATATATATATATATAAAATTCTACCGAACGATTCCTTGAAATAGTGTCTATCTATCAGCCTTTATGTAGGTTGTACTTTTTGTAGAGAATAGCAGAAGAAAAGTATAATTCGGGAAGCCTTTTGCTAGCCCAAGATCATTAAGTAAGATCGGAAGATTCAACTAAAAAAGAAGAGGAAGCTAGAAAGTTAAAAAAGGAATTTGGAAAGAAGAACTTTGTAATGGAAGAAGACTCTTTAATTGCTTTGTTTTTTCCTTGAATGCAAATGTACAATGCCATCTCCTATTTATATTTGTCTAGGGATGGTTCTAGAAACTCTTCTAGATACATCTATAAGGAAGTTCTAGTGAACTTATCTTCTAACAACTACTCTAAAATATCTAGATATTTCCTTAAGACAGTTATTCTAGAATATCTAGATATTTCTTCAAGACAAATTCTCTAGAATATCTAGATATTTCTTCAAGATAATTTCTAAATTTCTATACTAGGACATTCTAGAGAAATCTATGTTATTCAAAAAATCATCTTTAACTTTTTTCACACTCCCCCTTAAGGTGATTTTTTGAAACTATCCCAATCTTGCTGTGGAAAAACTCAAACGAAGCTTTGCGCCATGTCTTGGTGAAGATCTCAACAATTCTTCTGAAGTCCTCTTGGTTCTTCAAATGATGAAAAAAATTCATCAGTAATTGATCTATGGGAATTATCTCATTGTTGAGTACTCAGACTCCCCTTTTTTCTTAGCTTCCCGACAATTGTACTATTCGGATAAACATCTGTAACAGACAAATTTGAAACTCTGGGGTTCAAGCTTCTAGAACCCGTTCCTTCTACCGCATCTCCATAAACGAAGGAAACTTTATTAGGATCAGTCAATTCATTTGAGTTGGTGATAAACTGATCATCAATGTAACACCCCAGAAAATTTTTGAACTAAAACTCGAACCCTTATTTGTTGTGAGTGCGATTTTTGCAAGTAATTAAAAATTTCTTAAGTCTTAAGGTCACTAGAGGCAGCACCTTAAGTTTCAAGAAGAACTTAAGAGAGTTCATTCAAGTCATTCCTAAGTTTTTCTTAAGTTTTTGGTCAACTTCAAACGACCATAACTCCTAGTACAAGATGAGGTAAGTGAGATACAAGATAGAAAATTAAAGCCCTTCGAGTTCTCTTTACAATGCCACTGAGTTTGCTCAATTCCGAGTTCTGAGTAAGAAGTTATGACTGATTTACTAACGTCGCGCAAACCTGGCAGCAGCTCCGCGACGCGGAGTCAATACGGACCTCACTTCCTGGTGAAAAATCATTTCGACTCCCAGCTCGTCTTATTTATTTATTTAGGGATATTTTAGTCCTAAAAATCCTTAGGAGGTCATCCAAATTGCCCTAAACGTGTAGAAAATCAGTTTTCTTAAATCAAAACCCTCTCATTCACTCCAAAGATTCTACGCTCAAGAAAATCAAGAAAAGCTAAAGCTAGGGTTCTTCTTCAAAGGTTTCCTTCAGGTTGCTTCAAGAGGATAATTATTTCAGGTATGTAAGCTTCCATACTGTTGGGTTTGTTCACCCACACGCCAATCATGTTAATTTCATCTTTAAATTCGTTCTAAAAGATGAAGCTTTGATATTCTTGTTATGTATTCATGAATTTGTTTCCATTCTTGAATTTGGGTTGAGATTTGAGGAGTTCTTGAGGTTAATGTGTCGATCTATAGAGTGGTTAGAGTTAGATTCTAGTGTACATGTGTTGGGGTATCTAAATCTAAAGAGAGATTGAGAAAACGAATCGAATTTAGGTGAATTGGGGCTGGGAAACGAAGAAGGAGAAAGTCAAGTGTGATCTGGCACGCAAGTCCGCGTCGCAGACTTGCTCCCCAGTGAGCTAAAAGTTGCTCCGCGTCGCGGACTCCTCTGTCTCAAAATGTAATTTCGCGAGTATTATTTTAAACCATCTCTGTGTCGCGGACTTGTTCCAAGATGGTGATTTCGTGACTTTTCTCATGTTTAGCTATCAACAATCATTCCTAAATATCATGAGACCTTTCCTATCACAAATCACAACCTTGAATCCACAATTCAAATTCAAGGTAGAGTTAAAAGTTAGGTCTTGAGTGTTCTTTCGAACATTTTGAGAAAATCCCTTTTAGTCCTTTTGATGAGTCTTCTACAAATTCTAATAACTTGTTACAAGACTCGAGCAAGTGAGTATGAGTGAGAAGAATGTATTCATGAGTCCACTTTATCATTACAAGATCATTCATATCATGAACCATAACTCTTGAATTCATAATTCACATTCAAGAGAGAGTTAAGAGTAGAGTTCAAGAAAGTCTTTGAGTTCAATTGTGAATCCTTTGAGATCCACCATCGATTTGAGTTATGTTTTGAGAAGTAAGTATGAGAATGAGAAGAGTCGTATACCTGAGTTCTATATTGATATTTTGACCCTTGAATCAAGTTGTTCATGCCCATAACTTCTGCATGAACTCAATCAGTTTAGTACCGTTGAAAGGAGTAGTATCTTCAAGTTCTAAGTCTTGAGTATCGAGTTCCTAACCCTTCCAAGATTATAATCCTAATCATGGGACTATTACCTATTGCCCATGAAGTCCATGAGTTGAGTTGTTCATGCCCATAATTCCGCATGAACATTATAAGTCAAACAATCTTGAGATGAGAAGTATCTTTGAGTCCTTGAGTTGAGTAGTTCATGCTCATAATTCCGCATGAACCCTCTGAGTTGAGCATTCTTGAATTAGTAGTATCATTGAAGTTCTTTAGTTCCAAGTATTTGAGTTCTATCTATGGTTATTGAAAACCTTGCATTGAGTCGCTCATGTCTATAATTCGGCATGAACCATATTTTAAGAAGTCTTTTACAAATGTTTAAGCTTTGTTTTAAGACTTAAGCTTTGAAGTTGAGTAAAGTGTAAGCATAAAGTTCATTTTCTTTAAAATGATATATGGGAACTAAGTATTCCCAAGAGTAAATGTTTTCACATTTAAGATGAGAGGAGACTGAGATTTCCAAAAGAGTTTTGAGCAAGAAAAGGAAACATTGATTCCAAGAGAGCTTTTAAGCTAAGTTTGGGTAATTATCTCAAATCAAAGAAGAAGTTGTTTTAAAAACAGATGAGATAAGTACATTTTGGGAGTATTATTGAGCACCGATGTAGGGATGTTAGTTTCATATTAACTCAAGTCTCCATGAAAACCATGTAGCCATCATGGATAGAAAAGGGTCATACTTTTTAGATAAATCATTTTTGCATAGACTAGTGGATACACTAAGTTCAGTTAGGTCTTATACTGATGGTAAGGTATAGGATGGTCTTTGGTAATGTCACGACCCGAGAGTACCCCCTAGTCGTAACATGGCGTATTCGACCCCGAAGGGGTCTTATACGAGCCACATAGTCATACATTGCATTCAATAATGAAAATAATGCGGAATAAAAAAAAACTTATTTACATCCACACATTTAAACTTCATTAAAACAACTTTAAAAACACACAGCGGAAGTCTAAGTCTCACATGGCCATCTTAGACACAGTCACAAAACATAAGTAGGGACACGGCCCTTTACAATCAAAAGAAGTCTATTAAGTCTATTACATGAA
>NW_006239023.1:1092669-1122232 GCF_000226075.1 Solanum tuberosum | reverse complement strand
TTAGTAGTTCAGGTCCTATACCTTTGGCCGGGTATATGATGCGCTGGCAGCGTGAGGTAGATCGTTATATCATCACTATAGCTTTTAAGTGATGGTTGTCGGTTAGAGAAACTCCCACAGAAACTATATTACTTTATTATATAAGTAAAGTTGACTTTGTTACTGCTTTTTATTTAACGAACTAAGTTGTTTTACTATTTTATAAAGCTTTCCATATATTGCATGTGTATTATTGCTTTATATTTAGCTGAGTATCCAGAGTTGAGTACCCAAAGTTGAGTATCCAGAGTTGAGTACCCAGAGTCGAATATCATATCCTTGAGTTGAGTATCTAATCTCTGAGTTGAGTATCTTATCCTTGAATACTTCTGAGTTGAGTAAGTTGAGTAGTTTTGAGTATTTTTGAGTATTCCTTGAGTTGAGTAAGTTTGAGTAGAGGCAATTATGTTTTCTTTGTATCAAGTTTCAAGCTTATGTTATGCTTTAGAATTCCTCTTACATGCTCGTACATTCCACGTACTGAGCCATTTGGCCTGCATCTTCTTGTGATGCAGACACAGGTATTCAGGATCATCAACAGGAGCTTCATTAATACATCCTAGAGTTTGAGTTAGCTATGGTGAGCCTCCTTGCTTTCAGAGGATTTCATTTACTTTTCAGTTCAGTCAGGATGTTGTGAGTTTTGTCCCGACTTCCATCGTTATCAGTTAGAGGCTTTATAGATAGTCAGTATAGTTGAGAAGTCTGTATCATTTATTTTATTAAATGTTTTAAAGACTTAAGTTGCCTATTTTATGGCGAGTTGACTAATTTATTTTTATTCAGTTTTCTTTTGAGTTAAAGCTTGTGTTTAAGTTTCATGAATTTTATTCAATTTTTAAGCTTTTGTATGCTTGAATCAGTTTTCCGCTTGTAGTCAGCCAGGATGAGGGTTCGCTTGGGGACCAGTAATGGTTTTCGAGTGCTGGCCACGTCCAAGGTGTAGGCTCGAATCGTGATAATCAATTTCTTGCAAAGCCTCATCACTAACACAAGATCCACCACCACATTTTCATCTCAACTCTTTAGTAAAATGTTTGTCATTTTCAGAGCTTTCAATAATTATGCCGACTGTCTCTCCACCTGAAATTTGGCCTTCAAGGTCAACTTCCTTACCTATTTGATATTCATTATCTCCATTTGCTTTCAATTTTTGCTCTAAGCCAATGACTGACCTTGATATGGCTGACAATTGATCAGAGACTTCAACTTCTCATGCATCTTCCTCAATACTTTCTCCATAAAGGTTACCATCAACATATATAACTCCAGGCACTGCTTGTTCAGAATTGATTTCCTTGATTTCTTTTATAGAAGTTACCACATCACCAGTATGAACATCTTTAATAGTTTCTTGTTTCATGCTGATGACATCAGTATTTTGCTTCTCCACATGATCGACTGCATTATATTCTAAATCCTCGATCAACTCTTTTTGAAGGTTGATGGAAATCATAACATCTATTGATCGAGCCTCAGCTACTAAACAATTTTTTCAATCTTCTTCTTCTTCAACAACTTTTTGAGCCATATTGTTCTCATTGGCTCAGCAATATCTTTTTATATATCCTACTTCACCACAATGATAACATCTGAGAGAATTCTTACCATAATAATTAGAAGGCTCTTCCTTCGTTTTAGGTGAGCTTGAATCACCCGAGGATCGAGAGTGTGACATATCTTTTGTTTTTCCTTTAAAATTCCTCATGTTGGCTACACGAACATTTTCTTCTCCTTCTTTGACAAATACACTAGTCAACTGCTTGGCTAGTAGTTCCTGTGATGACAACAAATTTTCAAACTCCTCCAAGGATGGTTGTTGAGCCCATCCTTGAATCGACGTCACAAATAGAATATATTCAGGCTTCAAAATCACTAATGACAATTCTTCTCATTCGTGCTTCAGAAATAGCCCTTTCCGGATTCAACAAATATATCTCAAAAGATAAGTTCTAAATTCAAAAAATACTCGGCGATAGAAAGGTTACCTTGAGTGGTGTTAGCCAATTCATTCTCCAATATCTGCAGCCGAGCTTCATTCTTCTTATTTAAAAAACGATTGAGGGTCCTCTATATTTCATGAGCTGATTTTCATTTTATAATGTGATCGAATAAACCAGAAGAGATTGTCCTCTTCAAAATGAACTTCACCTTCACATTAATCCGCTTCCACTTCTTGTACGCACTGTTATTTTCTGGTCCGTCAGCAGGATGACTTGTGTCATTCCCATTAACAACATCCCACAAATCCTCTCCCACAAGGTATGATTCCATACATGTCTTCCATATCTTGTAATTGGACTAATTCAACAACTCCATCCTCAGTCCATTAACACAGCCGCTAAAATCCATATAAACAAACCAGTTGAATCTACCACTAATCCGATCTTGAAATAACACCACAAGCCAATCTGCGGCTATGGATATGATATCATGTAGAGAATAGCAGAAGAAAAGTGTAATTCGGGAAGCCTTATGGCTAGCCCAAGATCGTTAAGTAAGATAGAAAGATTCAACTAAAGAAAAAGAGGAAGCTAGAAAGTTAAAAAAATATTTTGGAAAAAGAACTTTGTAATGGAATAAGACTCTTTAATGTGCTTTGATTTTTCCTTGAATGCAAATGTATACAAGGCCATCTCCTATTTATACTTGTCTAAGGATGGTTCTAGAAACTCTTCTAGATACATCTATAAGAAAGTTCTAGTGAACTTATCTTCTAGCAACTACTCTAAAATATATCTAGATATTTCCTTAAGACAACTACTCTAGAATATCTAGATATTTTTTCAAGACAAATTCTCTAGAATATCTAGATATTTCTTCAAGATAATTTCCAAATTTCTATACTAGGACATTCTAGAGAAATCTATGTTATTCACAAAATCATCTTTTTAACTTTTTTCACACTTTTGTATTGCTATTAGTTAGTGTCAAATAATTGAAACTTTTGTTTTGCTAATCTTTATATGGTTAGGTGGCTACCACTTTTATGGGGGGAAATTACACGATAAGTCGTTTTCCTATTATTATTTTCATAAATAGAGAAACTTTTTATTTATTTCAAAAATGACATTTTTTCTTAATCTTTTTCGGATATTTTAAAATTACTTACGATTAATGAAGGATCACTGATTAACAAATTAACTTATATTCTATTAATAGTACATATCATTTTCTCTTTCGTCATCATTTACAATTACATTTCACAAAAAAAAAAATCACTTATAATTTCTAAGAAATTAATTTACAAACAAAAGGAACCCATTCTCATTAAAAAAAAGAAGTGATATTTGATTGTCTTTTCACCAACCAAATCCATTAATGATGACATATGACCTAGTAGTACTAATATATAATCAGATGTACATATATAAATATACCATGTGTATTTTTATAATACTAAATTTATCAACATAAAATAAATCTAATCTATTCATTAAGAAAAAAGAGATATTTGATAATCTTTACACCTATCCGATGCATTTACAGATTACCTACCACTAATATATAACTAGGTATACATACATAATTATCGCGTGTATATTTTTATTATACTAAATATATCAACATAAAAAATCTAACCTATTCATTAAAAAATTGGATAAATTCAAAGATCTTCCCTTAAGTTTGGCTTCATAACACTAATCTCCTATGTGGTTCATATATTACCTTAACCTTCCTTATTTTTATTTATTTGTAACAATTTTTTTGTCTCGTTATTATAATGTTAAAATAAATATGATCTGACTAGTTTTGATATTTAGTATTTTAATTTATTTTGTAAATGTTTTTTCTAATTCATTTTCGTCCTTCGTTATTGTTAATTTGAAAAATTCACCAAGCGATTTTCATACTCCGTCTGTTCATTATAAAATCTTTGTTTATGAAGAAAGATATTTGTCAAAATTGTCCAAATGATAATAGTTAAAATTACCACACAGAAAAAAGACAATTGGTTGATAGTATTAATTACTTTCTCCGTTTCTATTTGTATGTCATCATTTTAGATTTTATGTCCTTTAAGAAACTAGATAAGTTTACTATTTGTATCCTTATTTAGTATTCTCTTGAAGACAAGTTTTTAATTAATGAATATAAATTAATTTATTTTAATTAATTAAATTGACCAACGTACATGAATTAATCATTTAGTTTTTGTATAGTAAGGATGACATACTCTTGAAATTAAGTTGAAAATTTTATAAGCTGACAAAATTGTAGACGTTCTGAGCTTCACATTTCTAAGGTAAGAAAGATAAAAAAACCTTTTCTTTTGGAAACCTAACTGTCACAATCATATTTTGTTTGGACAGCGTAGTTGTCATAATGTTGGGTAAAAGATGAGCTCAACAATATTTAATCTGTCCAATTTGTTCAAAATTTTAAAAATTGAGTTCAATATAATTTAAATTGAGTTTAATCTCAATTCATTCAAGTTTTAACTTATATTAAGAGAATTCTCAATTGAGTCAAATTTACTTTTCAATTTTGATCCGTTTTAAGATTCTTTATTTGCGTAATATATGTTTTTATATTGAATGTATTAATTACTATCTATTTTATATCTTTTAGGATTTATTTATCCATTTGTAACTCCTTTTTTAAATTTTCTCAAGTCAAAATTCAAATTGTGGTTATAAAACTTAAAAAGCAATATGTTAAAATTATTGATATTAAACAGGTCAAATTGGGCAGGTCATGACCCAACCCAATTTTTAGTCTATTTGAACCCAAAATAAACTTGGACGGATCAAGACCCAACCCAATTTCTATTTCAATCCAATCCGCTCATTTAATTTGATACCCCTAATACTGCCTAACATTGTGCAATACTTAACCGCCTCATTTTGATTTTAATTTTGATTCAGATTTCGATTCATACATAATAGAAAAGTTAACGGCAGAAACTCGTTTGCATATTCTTGCAATAATGAATGGGTATAGGGTTTCTTAGATCACAAATTTTAAAAATCTTTTGTTTTTCTTAAATTTTGTGTTAAACTATACTAACCCATATGAATTGGAACGAAAAAAATTCATTGCACGAATTCAATCCAGTTTTCTAAAAAAATGCATGATCTTCAGTATTCTTGACAATAGTTTTACGACTTAATACTTTTTTGATAGACTTTTGAAGTGAATCAATAAATGGGGTTCACGTTTTAAGTTGTCAATATTTTTTTACACTTACCAATGTGTTGATACAATTAGAATCCATAATAGGAAGATTGAAAACTTGAGTTAGAGAACACTATAATTTTTTAGTAAAATGATCAACTAATATGAGCCGGATGGAGTAGAATAGAACAAAGAAGTATGAAGACAGCAAAAATCAAAAAAAATATGGACAAAACAAAATAGAATGGGTGATTGTATGATTGAAATCTTGGAGTTGATATGAAAACTACATAAAACATTTTTTTATGGAAACGTAGTTATCATGGCCATTTTTTTATTTGGGCAATCTAGTTGTAATTTATAATGCTGCGTAGTGCCTGCTATTATGTACTCATATTTAAACTCCCCATTTGGATCTCGATTTATAACATAACATGAAATAAAACTCCTAGTGAACCTTAGAAACTCATTTGCATAATCTAGCAATAATGAACGGCAACATGATGGAATCGGTAAGATCGGCAGTTCTGAAAGAATCTTCGGAAGATCTAGAAGGTTCTTGCACTAAAATAGTGGGCTACGACTTCAATAAAGGCGTTAACTATTCTGAGCTTATCAAATCCATGGTTTCCACTGGTTTCCAAGCTTCTAATCTTGGTGACGCCATCGACATTGTTAATCAAATGGTTAGATTATTTCACTTCTCTCTTTTAACTAATTGAGATAAAATAGTTGATTCCTGAAGTTTGAAATTTATGTTTTTGAAGCTAAATTGGAGGCTTTCACATGAGGTGCCCACTGAGGATTGCAGCGAAAAAGAAAGAGATATTGCATATAGAGAGTCGATAACGTGCAAAATATTTTTGGGGTTCACTTCAAACCTTGTTTCTTCTGGTGTTAGAGAAACCATCCGCTACCTTGTTCAGCACCGTATGGTCAGTAGCATTTTCTCTAGTTTATGTCTTTACTGTGTTGTACCGTCAAGTTTGAACCTTATGTTCCCTGCAGGTTGATGTTTTGGTTACTACAGCTGGTGGTATTGAAGAGGATCTCATAAAATGCCTCGCACCAACTTACAAAGGGGACTTTGCTTTACCTGGAGCTGTTCTACGATCCAAAGCATTGAACCGTATTGGTAATTTATTGGTTCCAAATGATAACTACTGCAAATTTGAGGACTGGATCATGCCAATTTTTGACCAAATGTATGACGAGCAGAGTAATGAGGTATATTATATCTACTCTACTCTTGGGTCATTAATTAATTGTGTTTCTCTTTGTCATGATTTAGCTTCTTTTTATATTACAGAGCGTTCTTTGGACACCATCTAAAGTCATTGCTCGCCTTGGTAAAGAAATTAATGATGAAACCTCATACTTATATTGGGCTTACAAGGTACGTATATTTCTAAAAAGAACGGTTTAGTGCTTATTTAATTTGTTTCCAGAATAAAATAAAAGGAAAAACATGCGAGTTTATAATTAAACTAATGTGTAGTTATCATTCTCAGAACGAGATTCCTGTCTTCTGTCCTAGCTTGACGGATGGATCAATAGGTGACATGCTATACTTTCATTCTTACCAAAAGGGAGATCAAGACCGTAATCCTGGTCTAGTCTTAGACATTGTTGGAGGTATCACTATCTTATCGATCGATCAAGTGATGATTCTTTTAATTCTCTCATCAAGATATATATTGTTTGACTAAAGAATTAAGTTGTATATATAACCAGATGTCAGGGCCATGGATAATGAAGCTGTCCATGCTGGTTTGAGGAAGACCGGAATGATAATCCTGGGTGGAGGGCTGCCTAAGCACCATATCTGCAATGCGAATATGATGCGCAATGGTGCAGATTTTGCTGTCTTAATTAACACTGCACAAGAGTATGATGGTAGTGACTCTGGTGCCCGTCCTGATGAAGCTGTATCATGGGGAAAGATACGTGTTGGTGCCAAGAGCGCAAAGGTAATCTCTAATATATGTATCAGAATATTATAGGCTTCAAAGGATGTGAGATTCTAATTTCTTGTACTGTTTTCGATTTGGTGAATGCAGGTGCATTGTGATGCAACAATTGCATTTCCCATATTAGTAGCTGAGACATTTGCAGCGAAGCGTAAGAATCTCTCCCAGAACGGTGCCAAGTATGAACATTAAGGAAGCTGTCCTTCCAATTACACATGTATTGCTTAGTTTTTAAGCCATGTTGTTAGTGTGCAGAATAATTGAGGAGGGTTTGTTCAAGTTCAAATAAATTATCCTCCTCACTCCATGCTATTTGGGGAGGGAGCCATATTTAGTTCTCTCTCTGGTCTTAAGTGGAGAGCGTTGATGTTCATGTGTTTGTATCATGTTGTATCAAATATTATGAGTTTCTGAAGTTGCTTTTTAGTGCGTATTATTTTTTTAGTAACGTCTTTTTGAGCTAAATTTTGACGACATATCTATTGGGTAAAAAGTTATTCGCATTTACATCAAATCAATAAATGTATGATATGACTAATATCATAGACTTATTGTTGGGTTTTAAAAGGATGATACATTTATAACACTTATCAAATACAAATACAAATACATGTCATGCATTTACTGATTTGATATAAACACTCGTGAACTGTAAAAATTATTGGTTAGACTTACACAAATATGAGTAATGCAAATATTAATTATGAGTAAATTTATGCATTGCTTTCATGTAGTTTTAGTTATGTAGGGCTTAATTATTTATATAGTATTAATTATTTAGTGTTTTATCATACATAAATTACATTGCTTAATAACTTATAAATGTATTAGTTATACAAATTTTTAAATTGCAAATCAAACACCATATTAATATAATATATGAATAATTTACCTTCTAATTAACTAACAAATACAATATTAATTAGGCGCGACATTTAATATCCCTATAACTCACCTTCAAATTAGTGTTTCTCTTGAGAAGGTGCTCGTTGGTTTTGGGAAATGTGTGGTGGTGGTGGGGTTTTTGCCAAAGTGGCCCCTCAAATATCTATGATTTTCAGGCTGACAAATTCATGCATAAATTTTGGACAGAAACAATCTCAATAGTCATAGTCACTCTTTCTCAAATTGGTCTGTATTTCTAATTTAGTATCGAGAATTAATTGGTCTATATATATATAACTAAATAATTAGTCTTTTGGAAATTAAATTTACCTAGCAAAAAGGTACAAAATGAAAATCAGGTGTAGCGACAAAGAAAGGTCAACGAAAAAAAAAAACAGCAGCCACTAAGAAGCAATTGGAATTTCTGGTGGAAAATAAAAGGAATTCAGATGAAGAAAACTTAGAACCATTCATGGTTCCAACAGCTTATATCTTCACAAAATCCAAGTAATTTTCTTCATTTTTCTTTATATTTCAGTTGTTGTTAAACTGAATTCTCATCTTCCTCGTTACATATCTCTTCCTGTGCGGATGAAATCGCTGATAAGGTTAGTTTAAGCTTTCAGAACTGTCAAAAGGTTTATTCCTTTCTAAAAAAATGTAGTTTTTGTTTTCAAGTTGGAAAATGATATTTGAAAATTGGAATTGATTGAATCTTAATTTTGAAAACCTAGTTTGCCAACTGTGTCTCATCTTCCCCTTCAAGTTCTTTGTTGGTGTGGTCTTCTAAGTTTGTAGTATTAATCAATATCTCAAATTTGCTATTACTTCATAAGTTTCACATAACCCGCAACTTCATTCTTGGACTAACAATTTTTCAGTGTTAGAACGAATTGCGAGAATCCTTATAGCGGATGCCAACTTAGTTTAAGCTTAAGGTGTAGTTGTTGTAGTAGTTCATGTTGGTACCTTTCTGTTGTTGTGTGTAGAGTTGTAGACAGAACCCTTCTTGTTGGATTATCCATCAAAGCTGAAAGCAGATAGTAATAGATATGATCATAATGTAAATGAACTAGTTCATAGTGTCAATTTGCATAGATTGTGCATTTTTAGTTACTAATCAATAGTGTTAAGGTTTTGATTTGGGAGAAATATGGGTGTGAAAGTCAAGTCATTTAATGTTGTATTGTTGAGAAGAAACAGATAAAATTGAAGTCACGAAAGGGATAACATTTGAATTCGTTTTGGTTTCCCTGTTTCACTACTCAAGGAAACATAGAGTGGTTTTTAAAGATCTTAGAAACTAGATAGGCATCCTTTGCAACACTAAACTATTCTGAATTTTTTTCTTTTATCTTTTGTTGTTGCTTCAAGGTGAGTGTATCATGGTTCAACTATGTTAGGGCTTCAAAATCCACATGCCATTAGCAGCTGTCAGTCATTTCTGGATACTAGTGTGCTGCATGAAGTCATTCCTTGCAAGAGTAAAAATGTCAATCCCTTCATTAGTAATCTTAGTTCTGCTACCCTTGTGAGTTCTCCTGCTAAAGGAGTCAGCAGTTGTTCTTTTTCTTGGACTTGGCCAAGTCAACTGAAAACTTATAAACTCTCTCAGCAATCCGCTTCATATAGAGTGCTGGTAAGCGCTTATTCGAACATTTTATCTCTCTTGACATTTAACATATCCTTATGTAGCTCTTGTTTCATGGTTTCTTCAGTGCCGGTCACAAGATACTACTTCACCTGAAAATGAGTATCGCTCCTCCCGAAATATAGCCATCAGTCTGTTCAGGCGATACAAGAATTTTCTTGAGCGCGGAGGAGGTGACAACTTAAAAGTATTCTCAGTTATTTCTTCCTTTCTCTGTAACTTCTGTTTGTTGCTCTCTTTGTGCATTGTTATGATTCTGATCTTTCAGGAGTTCATCAGTGCTGGTGTGAATGCATATGCTTTGGGATGTACTGATGAAGGATTGAGGAAAGAACTGTTTTCTTTGAAGGAATCAGGTGTTGAAATTGAAGCCATGGAAACATATGGAGGAAGTACCAGCCTGAAATCCAAGATTTTATCTGTGGAGGTGAGTCACTTTCGCATTGCACAATCAGGGATATGTATGGATACAAAATAATTGAATATGATTGGCAGCTTTGTGGAACCCTGTGGATGCTACTGTTTCTGTATCTAGGATTATATAGTATGTACATAGTCCATTATATAATACTGAGGAAGTTGAATGAAGATTTTTCGCCATTGTTTACCGTGAAGTTGCCAAATCATTGACTTTCTTCCCACTGACTGGCACCGAGGTGGAGTATCTCAAAGATTATTGCTAGACTGCCTCTTTTCTTAAAGTAGTAACAGTGTAACACTAGCATACGTTGAAATAAAATGTTCTGCTGCTGTTTGGTTTCAGATAGACTAGTTTATCAGGAGTTGAGGATTTTGATTAGAAGCCATATTTGTTGTGTCGAGAAGTTTCTTTAGGAACTCTTGATATCGACTTTCATTCTGAAAACATTGGCAGAGTCTTTCAGGGATTCCTCCTTAATTTTGGGATGAGAAAAGGTGTCTGGAAAAGAACTAGGGTGCTAATAAATTGTTAAATTTTGTCCATGCTACTGTATAATGATCTGTTGCTAGAATGCTTAGATAGGTGTTAAAAATTTTCTCCAGATGTACGAGTTTCCTCATTTTAAAAAGGATATAAGATCTATAAACCAGTTGATTACATGTATCCATTGCAAGTTTTGCTATAATCATGAGAATCACCATGGCAACTAAAGATCTGTGATGACAGCTATTTAATGACGACATCTGGTTATGTTGCAGGTTGATGAGTGTATTATGTGGTTGAGCATTATATTCATCACCATCCTATGTACACCTCAACCAACTATAGTTCGATGGTCATCCACATCCCCAGTTTCTGATGAAATGATAGTCCAGTGGAAGGGCTTCTGTGCAATCATAGCAAATGCATACTTTGTGAGAGGAATGGCATGGTAAGGTTGCCGGAGCGCATACCATCCTCAATTAGATATTTTGTCGTTAAGAGGAAAACCTGTCATCAACGTTTTTCTTTTGAGGAATTTATTGGAAGTTCATTTTTTAGTATTGATTTGTGTATTAACATTCTCTGCTCTGCTCCTGAAGGCTCCCAGTGAAGACTCTCCAACTAGAGCAGATGGCAGTTGCTGGTCATGCTGAAGAGCCATCAGTTGTTGCTAGCCGGATGAGATTAGTTTTTACCACTCTAGAGGTGAGTTCAATCGACAGCTTTCTACTTCTAATACTCTTTCCAGAACAACATTAGCAGAAATATGTAATGCAAGGTTCATAATTCGATTTTCTGGTCTGATAGGGCTCAGTGGTTAGGCATGCATAAACAAATGTAGATAGAATCAGATCTCAACTCAAAATCCACTATGTTTAAACTCTAAAGCATGGCACAACTGTGTCTCCTAGTTTTCATGGTTCAAATCTGTTTTTTGCCTCAAAGCAAAACTAAACCAGGACACTATAAAGATCATCTCTTGTTTTATGATTTGATAATTACTTTACTTATTAACTTAAAGATAATTATGCATCCATCCTTGGTGGGTAGAGTTATCCGGTACTTGTGTTGTTGAGAGGTAGCAATTACCATGTAGAATTAGTCAAAGTGCACGGAAGCTGATCTGGATACCACGGTTGTTAAAAAAAATACTAGTTATAATAATGACAATTAGTATTTGCATAAGAAACTAATTCCTTCAACATCAGAGGAAGTCTAATGAGGATGTAAATTATATCTCAACTGTTGGACTACTAATCTACAGATGGTGATTATTCCTGGATATATCCTTCTATAAGATGTTCGTAAAAGGTATGTTAACAAAGAAACTATAGATAATTTTTACTACATACAAGGAGCTTTTGGTTTCAAAATTATGGTTTTCAGTAGGCCAAAAAAAACAAAACTTGGTGTTGTTGGTTTTTTGTTGGTAACATGTTCTTTCTTATTCACCGAGTATTTTTTCTCCTTAAATCTTTTTTAGGTTGTGAGTCCACAGTGGCCTAGAGGATGAAGCAGTAGATCCAGAATTTGGACTTCACAAATATGAAACATAGTTCAACAAGATATGTACACATTTCTTTCCTTTGTCCATTCTTTGTTAAACATTAATATTCTGCTACATCAATGTATGTTCGACATGCAAACTTCCACTAAATCTTCAGAGAGCAAAGAATATAAAAAGGATATATTGAGTGAAGCTAGTCTGTGCTGCTTTGAACACTGCTCACCGTGAACTTTTGCTGAACATATTGCTGTACTTTCACAGTGACAGAGCATATATATAAGATCAAAAACCATATATGTGAATTTTGATGTTGATCAATAGGCGCTATTCAACAGGGAAAAACTCCTTGAAATCACCTGTCATAAAAAATTAAATCAAGTACTCTCTAACTACTTTGGTTCATCATACAACCAAAATAGGAAAAACTAAAGAAGAAAAATGGTAAAAGTAACTTTAATTGAAATGAAAATGCAAAGAAACAATACAAATATATATATATATAACTTTTGCCCATTGTACAATGCAGTTGTAATTGTCACTCATGAATATCTCTTTTTCAGTGACCTTATCCGAATTATTGTCTTTAAAAATAGTAGAGCAGGAAATAAAAAACAAATACAATTTGCATGGCAAATGATTGGTTGACAATTTAGCTTTTGAGCAAAGTTGGCAGTGAGAGACTTTAGGGCTGTTTGTCACCATTCTTGCTAGCTTCATCAATTGGACTAGAATTTCCACTTACTGTACCTGTTCCCATTCCAAAGCCAAATCCCATACCAATACCAAATCCCATTCCAATGCCACCATTATCATTACTATAATTGCCACCATATCCACTGCCTTCTCCTTCACCATAACCAGAACCACCACCAATCTCATCATTCGTATTTCTACCTCCTCCTCCACCACCACCACCTGCTCCAGAACCTCCACCCGCGCCATTGCTGCCTCCACCTCCCCCTCCTCCTCCACCACCACCACCATTTCCACCAAAACCTACACCCATCCCGAAACCACTTCCATGACCATATCCACCGTTGGTTCCACCACCACCACCACCTCCTCCTCCTCCACCACCTCCACCTGCCCCACCAACTCCAGCTCCAAAGCCGCTACCATGACCTGATCCTCCGGCAGAACCACCCTCACCACCACCTCCTCCACCCCCCCCTGCAAAACCACCACCACCTTTACGTCCACCAAAAGTTCCAAAACCTGCACCTGCTCCAAAACCACTACCATGACCATACCCTCCATCTACGCCAGTACCACCTCCCCCACCAGACCCTCCACCACCTTCTGTACCAACTCCAGCTCCAGCTCCAAATCCTTCACCATGACCAGAACCACTAGTTCCATCCCCCCCACCACCACCACTGCCTCCTCCACCTCCACCACCTCCCACACCAACACCTGCCCCTGCACCATGACCCTCTCCATGTCCCGAACCTCCATTACCACTTCCTCCTCCACCACCACTACCCCCACCACCTCCTCCTCCTACACGATTATAAAAACTTTTGCATCCATGCCATCCACCATAGTTGCAATAATCATCTCCATCCTCCCCTTGCCCCTCCTCCATACACGCCATAACAATGCATAGTACAAGAAGAGCCACACACAAAGAACGACTAGAAATAGCCATGACTCTTCAAGTAACAATTAGTGTAAGCTCAGTACTGATGAGTAGTGAGTCTAGTGACCAACTTTTGAGCTTCCACTTCTTGGTTTCTTCTTTGTGCAAATGACTCCTCTATTTATAGCCATATTATTCATGCAATCATTTGAACATATCTCAAATTATGGTGAGTTGAAAGATGCATGTCTTGAAATTTTAAAAAGGAAAAAGTTCAACAATGAATTGACAGGCTACTAAATTATTACCAGGAACTTAAAATTATCGATATTTAGTTGGTACAAAATATTATTAGTATCCGAGGCGAATTCACAATTGGAAGTAAGATGTTTCTACAGCAATTTTAAATAATATAATTAGTTTTACCGTCAAATATTTAGTGAGCTTTTTAATAATATACTCTAAGAAAGTAATTTGTGTTTTTTATATGAATTTTGTAGCCGGTCTTAAATTAAAAATACGTAGAATATATCAAAATATTTTTTATTTTTTATATTTTTAAATATATTACGTGGAAAATTAGAATCAAAGAGCTGAAAAGAGAGACATTCTTTTAAAACGAACTACAAAGAAATTTGGAAAAACAAATTGAAACAGAATTATATATAAAATTTGATAAAATTTTGAGTTCACGTAAACACATATATTACCAAATACAAAACTAGTATGGAATATGAGTTGTCTGAACTAGATATTCCTCTAACCAAAGGATCATGGTTCGCTCTAATTCCAATTATTTCTAACGACAAGAGAAATCTCAAAAGTTGCGAACCAATTAGATATTAATGGAATTTTTAAACATAGTAAAGACAATAGGACTACATGCGATTAAACCTATGCCTTACACATGTTGATGTCGTACATTATGATAATTGACAATGAAATAGTGGAGTTGGTGCTTATATCTTCACTAAATTAAGGTAATTCTTAACAAAGATTTTGGATTCCTTTTGATCATGATTTCCAGGTGTCATTCTGTTTTATTTATAGCTCTACGTACCATTTTCTATTAATAACCAAATAAATATTATGGAGTTAAAAAGATTGTATTTCTATTGGCATAGAAAAAGAGTAAGAGCAAGCAGAAGAATTTCTTTTATCTTTTTATGTAAGATACTAATTATAGGACTAGACTAATACAGATTCTATCGGTGTAAGACTCATTAAAAGAAGAAGCGCTTTCTATCAAGATTTTTTTTAATTTCCAAAGTTGAGATATCTTATTAAGAATTGAGATATAATTTTTTTTTAAAAAAATTTTGAGATATTGTTTGTTTGCGCAGCCCATGTGAGTGTAGGATTTATGATTGGAAATAAGTAATTGGCAAAACGATATGAATAAAGAAAGAAGTAGGAAGAAATAATTTGGTGTATAGTGGCATTCCATTGGATAGTTGAAGTGTACTTGTGGCAAGGAACAAAAATGGAGTTGATATATAATGGCACCCATATTGTAACTCATGGTCCAAACATTATCAGAAAGTCAGTATTCCTTTCGTTTACTTATATTCCAGCTTTTGATCCCAAATTCCCAAGGACCACTTTATATAAAGTTTATACTTCTAACTTAACTTTTGGTCAATGAGGGGATACATTTTCGACGAATTTCATCCAACTAGACATTCTACTTCAATCAGAATCCAATTACAACCAAAAAGATTTAAGTTATATATATCGGACATGGCATTGCAGATACCCCCCAAATGAAAATAGTATACCACTTCCATCATGCTTCATCTTTCGGAAAACAAATAGAGGACGTTTGTGGTGTATATAGATCGGTTTAATTTGGTTTTTTATTAAAAAATAATTAATTTAATTATATCGGCTTATTAAATCTATAAATCAAATTTATGTAAAGTTGGTTTTTTAAATTTTAATTTTAGTCGGTTCTTTTGGTTTTTCATTTTTTCGATTTTCTTATAATTATGTTATATGTACTGATTAAAAAAGAGATCAAATATATATATATATATTTACTTATGTGTGATATGTTAGAACTTTAAAAGTTAAATGATTAGAAATCTTCACAAAAATTTAAAAATTCACATGAATACAAATTAAAATACTTTATGTATGTTATATCATTTAATCTATATATATAGATATATATTTACTTATGCGTGGTATGTTAGAACTTTAAAAGTTAAATGATTAGAAATCTTCACAAAAATTTAAAAATTCACATGAATACAAATTAAAATACTTTATGTATCTTATATTTATAAGATTAAATGTTGCAATCAAACTAAATACAAAATAAAATATTTAAAAAAAATGACAAGTCCAAATTTAAAATGATATATCTAAATATTAAAAATTATAAATGTATTACGTCAATTTGGTTTAGGATTGGTTTGATTATTTTTTTTAATACCAAACCAAATCAAGAGTGATTGATTGTTTTTCCAACACCAAATCAAACCACAAGTCAATTTTTTTAATTGACTTGATTCATCGATTCGATTTGACTTAATAATTTTGCTTGTACACTAGGACATACAAATTCTCCTAATTTATATATATATAGTCCAATGAAGCCGTGTCATGTAACACTCTTTAGGCCTAGATCTGCCCCTGACAAACCCGAACACTCTAAGAACGTGCATGATGACACATGACAAACACATATGTCAAAGTTGATATCACCTTTATTGTGTTATGTTTGTTATAACTTCAATCTTCACGAATCATCATTTATTCAGTACAACAAACTACTAAAGTCAGAATTTTACCCTACATAGATCGCTTGCTACAATAAGTAGTTAGTAAATAATACTTCTCCATATTGAGTGTTCACGTCAAATTATATCAAGTAGTAATTACTATGAAAGTAGTTTAATGAAGTTTATATCTTAAGAATCATGGTTAGGAGAAAGAATGCATCCATTAGTTGGTCAGGTAAAAATTCGTTCAACTTTTTACTCATACGTGATTAGTGATCAATATATTCCATTTTACTTTTGGAACTTAGAACCTCCAAATTCTTTTGAATTTGCTTATTTGTAATATAAAATAGGAATATTTGATTTGTTAAAAAAAAAAAAAAAAAACATCCCAAATGGAGTGTCTATGTTGTGCATATTCTTTTTCCATCATGAACTCATAAAGATAGAATACGATAAAGCAATGTAGGGAAAGTAAACATAATATTATTCCATTTTCTTGCACATTTAATTTTGAGATTCGAGAATTATTTACTTTGTCTTTTTCCATGCACCAAATATTCAAGCTTCTTCTTAAATCTTCTAAATGGAATACAATTGTACAAACTACTCCCACTATATATATAGATATGTCTTCAACTTCAATTTTAAGTTTTAAATTTATCTAGTGCCCTCTTCCATGCCTTTTAAAATTTTCCTAGTTGGATATTCTAGATGTTTTCCCCCAACCAAATATGCATTTGATATTCCAAGTGTCTAATTACGTACCATGGTATAAACTTAAATTAACAGAAATAAAGCATTAATCCTAGCTGTCCGGTGTAGTTGTCTTTAATTAATCTGTGCTTAATTAGCTCAAAATTATAGTATACATTAGGAAATTTATAATAAATGGCATATATATGTACCCGAATGAAAAAACAAAGAATTTCATCTTTAGATGTCGATAGTGTAGTTTAAATTTCTTTAACCACACAATTGGTATAGTATATCATATTATAGCAGATGATCTGAGTTATTTTTTTTCGTAACTAATACTATCATTTATTATGAACGATTATATATAGTTAACTTTTGATGGTATTAAAGAATTTCTTTTACATCATTTTTGTTACTGTATAGAAGCTAACTAAATTGATAACAAAAGGGTACGTAATACGCCCAAACATGTTTGGCTGTAGAACGGCGTTTAAATAATAAACAAATGGACCATTTTGTTTTTCTTAATCATTGTTTCTTGGGGAAAAAATAGATAATTTGTTGTGGATTTAGTAGTAAATTAGTACTTTAATCAAAGAATATCTCCGTGATAAGACCTGCTTATGTATAGGTTATAGGAATAGTTATCCATATGTACAATCTAAAAAAAGAATTAAGTAATAGTGATTATAGCTTAATAATTTTTGTATCTTAATTAGACAATATATATTTACATTAGAATTGATAAAGTCAAATCTCTAGCTATTAGAACATCTGGCATTAGGACATCACTTAGTAGTTTAGTTGTATTAGGATTGCATTACTAATTCAGCAGTTATTATTTATTTAGATTACTTTAGTTCAGTTCGTTTAGGAGTCTTATTATTTTCCCTGTAACTCTATTTAATACCTTGCTGCCTTCATTAATAAACATACTCTTTTCAGCACACATTCAGTCTTTATACTAGCAATGTTCTTGTTTTTAACTTCTTTTTCGAATTACTAGAACCCTCTTTATTTTTTTTATTTCTTGACTACCATTCTTGTAAAAATGGTTCCAGACTTGTATAAATCGGTTAAATTACGTGCGAATAAATTCTTGAGATTATACTAGTCAGTAGCCAGGCACTAGTTTTCCTTGAATTTTTGGAAATGTGGGAGATTCACGAGAGAAATTCTTTCATCAAAATCGGTTAATTAATTTTGTAGCCTTTTACAAATTTAATTTTAATTTTATGTTATTTGTCAAGAAAAAAATTATTTTAAAGATAAAAAGTCTAAAAAAAATATACAGAAAAATGTTTGTGAAGTCATATTTTTCTATTCAAATTATAAAAATTGAGGATCTAAAATGACTCATTTCCACGATAGTAAATGTGAGGGGATTGCGTCTCTTTTTGTTTTTTATGGTACCTGCATTGTCTCCATTCGGAGAAAGCGCTCTCTACCAAAAAATTTTAAATATTTATAGCTCATACTCGAGACCTGTATTTAAGAAAAGAGCAACTTCATCCACTGCACTACATCCATTGGTGTTGTGTCTCATTTTCAAATGTGTTATCAGCCCATTTGGGAACGCAAGGCCCATTTGTTAGCTCATTTGGAACATGAATCTACCAAATTAAAGTTGGTTTTGATGTTGGAATTTAGACTTTGGAGGGTCAATGTTTTCGTTGTGCTCACCTTAACAAAAGCCTGTGTAGCCTTTGGAAATGGTTCCTTTCTATTTCCTCAAGTTTCTATTGAGATTTGAGACACTTGTGTAAGATGTTCATATATATCTTACAACTAGAGAAATTTTTTTATTTACCTCAATCCCATTCAAAACGGACGAGGAACAAACAAACAGGAAATTAAAACACATAATTTCATTAATTGAACAATCAAGAATATCTCACTTATGAAATTTCTTGCTATAGCTATAGCATTCGAATAACATAAGATACTGAGGGAAAAGAGCATAAATTATTCTCCTAGGTGCAATTTGAAGTCACTACTATTATTTGTTCTAGTTCATAGAAACGAAACATATGTAATATATTTTCTCAGAACGAATTTATACCTACTAGATGGTATAGTTTAGCGATCTTTTATTAATAATTTGTGAGTTTAAGTTCAATGGTGGTGCATATCATTTTTAATTGTTGCATCACCTCCCTCACCTAGGTCACCTGCATCAAGTTCACCTTCAATTTTATCATTAGGATTATTGCCACCATTATCTCCAAAGCTTTCATTACCAGAACCACTTCCACTTCCACTTCCAGCTCCAGCACTACTTGTTCCACCATTTCCGGTGAAAGGACCAAAACCACTTCCAAAAGCACCTCCAATACTACCACCAAATCCACCAATGCCGCCTCCTAAACCAAATGGAGGCCTAATTGCACCACCAAAACCACCAAAAAAAGGCAAAAAAGGGTGCTGGAAATATTCATTCTGTTCATCAGCTGATGCTTTTGATTTTGCCTTCGTTGCAATTAGGCTCCTCGCGTTTATAGGGTAAGCAAGAACACTGGTGATAATAAGAATAACAAAGAGTGTCGTGGTTGCCATTTTGACTAGTAGAAGAAAAGAGTTGTTGATATTGGATGATGTTTTGAGTGTGAGACTTTTTGGATTTGCAAGCTCAAGCTATATAGGTGTTTAAAAATTGGTACAATAATGAAGAATTTGAAAGGTAGAAATATCACTAGCTCATACATATTGTGTGTAACATAATCATGTATTAGAGAGGGAAAAAAAAAAGAAGCCAACTACATCTCTTTCCATAGACATACTTTAATTAACACCTTCTCGACTACATGATCAACCTAAGTCTTAACACACATCAAGCAAATCAAATTACACAACTTAATTATATGGTTCAATATAATTAATTTATAACAAGGTCTTGTCATTTTTAACTTTAACAACTTCATACTGTTTTCATACTCTATTTAGTAACTTAAATTTCTAGATGAAATAGTCACACACACTTTAATTAACATGATATATATCATAATGGACGTAGGTCCTAATTAAATCTAAGTCTCACCATTACTATATATCAATTATCAAAAAGGATTTTCACATGCTTGGCTGGTGAATAAAAACATTAATATTCAAGCCCACACGTGAAGGAGATCAGGTGTCGTAAATATATAATTAAAATCATAAAATTAGCTTACTCTCAGTGACTAATTAACCTTTTTAAACTTTTAGATAAGACGATTACCACACATTTCAACAATATTCTATAAAGTTGAAACTAAACCCTTATACATTATGAACTATCACTGCACCTTGGCCGGTCTCAGGTGGATTATAAAACTGATTAAGTTACAAAGTTCTAATTAACCTAGCTAGCTAGGTTAGTTTAAACAGAAACAAGAAGGTTACTTCCTTGTATTAGCATATACTTAATAAGGATTAACTAAAAGAGTTTATTTTTTTCCTTGAGGAAATAGAAGAAACCAAAGGATTTTAACCAAGGGTGAGGTCAAGAGAGATATCTGAACTGAGAGATAGCTCTAAGGACATAGTGCTATGGGAGTCTTCCTCTTCAATCATTGAAGTTGCACTCTTATTTGACAAATTGCTAGTACCATATGCTCGTACTATTTTATTCTCATCATCTCCATCCTGCCCAAACAAAAATAAAATTCTCATTAGTCGTAATTCTCTATTATATAAGTATATCATAATTGTTTCCAATTTATTTATAAATGTCAAGCTAAAGAAAGTTTATTCATAAAAAGCGAATTAAGGATTTCGTTTATTACTCGAATAGTAATGCTTCCATTGAAGAAATCCCTAAACATGTAGCATCGTCCTTCCAATCCCATCATCTTCTCTGGCATAGGTTTCCTGGGAGGGGTAAACATGTAATTTCATATATCATCATTGAAATTCAATACTACCTCTCTGTCTTATTTTTCAGGTTATTACATTGATTGTGTAAAAAGCATTCACACTCACCATGGAGGAGGAAAAACAGTAGGGGCGGAGGCAATTTTGTCCAAATAGTTAGTTGTTACATTCGAATTAAGATGGCCATCAAACACGGCTTTGCCATTGAAATGATAGTAACTATGAAGAAAGTTTCCCTGTGGAAAATTCATTTGATCTGAACCATCAATTCTGTTCCTCTTTCTCCCACTTGCAGCTTCTGCTTCAGTTAATTAATAACCAAAAAAAGGTCAAATGAGTTGGTGGTAGACGTAATTAATTAACTCAATGGCGTTACATACTTATGTGTGACAAAATTAAAAAAGGTGAATTCACAATTTTGGTCTCCCTAGCAATAGATCTAGCCCTAGTACAAGTAGTTCTAAGTCCTTTTTCAATTTTAGTAAACCTAAAGGTGATATGGAGTCAGGCAGAATTAAAAAGGGTAAAATGAAACATAAAAAAATAATAATCCACAAATGGAACTTCAAATGGAGTAATATTTTTTCTTGATTGTATCACCGCTCACTACTCATTTACTTTCTACTTTATCATCTTCTTAGATAATAAAATCAAGTTTCAAGCAGCTGAAAAAAAATTGTGAATTTAAATTATACACCTGAACGCTCTCCTTTAATTATATATATATATAACTAGTACATACATAATCATATACATATGACATATAGAAAAAATTATGTAAATAGGGATACCTTGCATCTGTTCATGTTTCATGCTTCTGTACATCTGTTCATATCATCAAAGTACATTTTCTTAAAGCAACAGAAACGGTGAGGGAAAAAAAGAATAGAATTTAAAAATTTCATAGAATTTTTAATACCTGAAGGTGACTCTTAATGTGAGAAATGGTGAGGCCCTTAACATCCATAATTTGTAGCACCATCTTTGGTGTTGCTCCTAATTATTTGTATATAAATCAATAAATAAATAAATAAATAAATAATAGCTACCAAATTATTAAGTCATCATGATATATAGGTCCACTCCTCTTTCTTAATAGAAGAATGTAAAATCTTTACATATATATAAAAGAGAGAGAGAGTTAGGCTTACGATCAACTCCACCAAGACGCTCAACAGCATGCACAAAGCTGCGATGAAGATCATGAGTCCATCGAAGTCTTGGCATTCTGGATCTAACATATGGTCTTATTGATGATTGATCGCTATTGCTATTTCCTAGCTCGATGGATAAAGAAGGAGAATTTTCGGAGAATTTTAGCCCTTTCATCATTTTGTTAAAAGATGAGAGGTTGGGAAGATAGCTAAGCTTAGATGAAGAGAGAATTAAAGGAGTTATTATAGTCGTCTATGTTTAAGTATAGAGAAAAAAAACTAAAAAAGGGAGTAATAAATATAAGGGAGCTAGCTAGCTAGTCACCTTTTGTCTACTTGTCTCCACGCTTTTACAACTAGGATTTTCAAGTCTTATGAATTTTGATTATGAAGCTGAAAATTTTGAATTTTGTTCAACTTTGCACTCATAATTGGATGAAAATAGTGACTCTAAAAAAAGGAAGAAAATGAATAAGGAAAAAAAGATTCTGAATTTCTGAGTACTTTACAGGACATTCTTTGTTTGAAGTCAGTATCGAAACATTCGTGTGTGCCCTTACATTGAGATATCTACTATCAAGGGCCACCCCCCACCCCCCTCCTTAAAGCTTTTTTTTACCTTAAAAAATGGTCTAAAGACATCCTTAATAGTGTTTGAACATAGATGTAATCGTCAATGTGAAGATTAGCTAAATGACAAGCTGGTGTGTGAAAACCTCTTTTGGCATCTGGTGAAGTCAGTTACAAATAATTAACACAACAAGCGTGTACCGTATGAGTTATACAAGTCTTTTTTGTTTCTTAAAATTTTTATTAAAACATTATTCAAGTGTATTGTTTCTTAAAATAAACTCCATTTAGTTCATATTTAGTAGTAAATTACTAGGATATGACATACTCCTTACAAAAAATATTGAAGTAAATAAATTAAATGCTCCTTTTCACTATTATCTTTTTGATTATTTGTATATTAGTCTTTTAGAAAATATAAAGTAGTTAAGAACCTTATTAAATGAAGGGTAAATATTATGAAAAAGGTCCTAATAATTTTCTTGAACTTTGAATTATTCACTTATTTTAAACTATGAAAAAAGTCTCAACAATTCACTTAATATAGAATAGAAGAATATAGTTGTTGAGCTTATATGATCTTGATTCTTGAGTTCAAGGGAGGATCTATGGTGTGAGGTTCGGGTTTTTGGAAATTCAATAATTTTTTGCATAGATTCTGTACTTATATTGATAAATCTATCAAAAATATAAAATTAACCTAAATAGCCGTTTGTCCAATTGCTTAAACTAAAATAGCCGTTAAATGTATAATTTATGTATATAACCATTTATAATCTATGTATATACTCTCAAAAAAGAGAACAGTGAACTGAGCGGACTACATGGTGTTAAGATCTCAAATATGTAATAAAATATTTTTTTGGTCAAGCGGTAGAAATAAAATTAAAGTTGCTTAGGTTTAGCTATCCTCCTTGATGAGGGTTTGAACCTCTGGGGCACATATAATAATTATTTTATTTTATTTTTCTCCCTTCCATATTACTTCTCCATTTTGTTTTTTATCCCTTAAGAAATTGTAAATTGAAAAAAATACATTTTTACTGATTGTCCAGTCCATTCCTTTTAGAGCCTTTATCTAGACAAATAATCCACTCCTTTGACTAACTGTGCACGTGTAAAGAAAAAGATTTTCTTAGAACTTGACGATATTTACCGTTTCAGAAAAATAATTTTAAGGATAAAACAAGAAATTTAATTAATTCTATTTTGATTTGTAAATTGACAAAAATAAATGAAGGCAAATATTTTTAATAATATAAACAAGTAATACTCTTTAGGTCCCTAATTATTTATCTACTTTTTTTTTTTTTAATTGTCTCTAATTGCTTGTCCACTTTGATAAATCAAGATAGAAATTATTATTTTTATCTATTATACCCTCAATTAATTACTTTGAAAAAAGATAAAACTTCTTGAAAATTTTAAGTTTTTAATTCATCTACTTCATAATTAATAGGAGTAAAATGATAAACTTATTATGTCAATCATTATTTTCTTAATAAGTGTGTCAATTCAAAGTAGAATAGACTAGAGGGAGTATAAGAAGAAGAGATCAGAATAGTACTAAGAGTAAAGTACAATAGTAACCTTGTTTATTGGGCAATTGGCAAAGCTAACATGACTAAATTATCTTATAGGAGGTGAGGTCAAAGAAGGAAAAGATGAGGGTGACATAGGCAAATGTATGTCTTCTAGGAAACAAACATACCAAATTCTCCATTTTCCTCTTCCTGGAAACCATAACTCCTTCTCATCCCTAAAGTTCCTCTATTCCTTTTTTTTTTCAAGGCTCGGAACGTTAATCCTGACTAGACGGAGCCAATGAAATTTTGACACACGTTTAAAAGTTTGTTGACATGTGGCTCATTCGCGATAACCTTTTTAAATATAAATTAGATCAATCTCATGTTCATGATATTTTAGAAAGATGACACGTCATTATTATTCGAATTTTCGTATGATACTAATTATTAGTGGGGTGTATATATGTAGCCAAAGAGAGTGATTTTAGAATATTCTGTGAAAGGATGTAGCTGAGGAGAATATGAGTAAGCATGAATAATATGGAGAATTTCTAGTTCTACAATATTGTGGACGGGTGAAAAAGTGTGAAGGCAGTACTAGATTTTGAAAGAATGAGGAAAGCCAACTTACTCATAATTTCAGGTAAGAAACTAATTTGGCTAAAGTTAACTTGAAAATCCGATCCGTGAATAATATCTGCATGTGTCATACATATTCTTATCTTATCAGAGTCAAGTTCAATTGAATTGAGTTGAGTTTCTGCCGTCCTCAACCAAACATTTTACATTGCCAAACAAAGCAACTGAGCTTTAAATAAATCGACCCCTATTAGGATCGAAATAATTAAGCCAGTGTACTAAACTTTAAAAATCATAGTAATTAAGAAGCCAAAAGAAACAAATTTAACGTTGTTCGGTCAATTGATCTATATAACAAATGGTACAAATGATGAGATTATTTCTCATTATTGGTGAATTTCCTCTAGCTAAGCCTTCCTCTCGGCAGTCTTGTTATCCTTCTCAATCCTCAATCGAACGATGAGATTTTCGAGGTTATCTACTTGCATTTGTGTTTCAAGTAATTTTTTAAATTATTCTATAAAGAAGGTAACTTCTCAATTAACATTGTCACTTGAAATGTGTCATTGACAACCAAACCTGCATAATACATTAGGTAAGTAATAAAATTGGGATAAAATCGCCGGATAATTTAGCTCAGAATTAGTTATTCTGTGATTATAGTGTTATTTATCCTCCCACATTAAAGATGGGATAACAATCCTGAAATAACTAATTGAGATAACTTGTTCCCCAATCAAACGAGCCCTTAATACTTTCAACAAAGGCACTATTTAAGTTTATACCTTAAGTAAGGAGATCATGGATGATACTTGGATATGTATTTAGCCCAATAAAGGATAGTTTTGAAAATGTGTCATATTGCCCTTATCGAAATAGTCACAATCTATTTAATCTGCAAAAATATTATTCAAATTGCATCTTTCTCCTAATATTTTTTCGAGATAATACTTTTTCATTTCTCATATATATCTCTTAAAAAATCTAACAATTATAATACTTGAGTCAAAGCTATGACCACTGTGAATCAATTAATACCTCTTCACAGAAAATTTACACTTATAAAACACTACTCCTTTATTTGACGAACTGCTAGCTAGCATGATAATTTAATTAGTTAAGTTGGTACACAAATTTATTACTATATTGTTACCAATTTATTTTATCAAGTAATTAAAGAAAGTATAACTTATAAAAAGCGAAAGATTTTGTTAATTACTGGAAAAAAATTGATAGATTTAACTCGACTCTTAATTACTAAATTCATGTGAGCTCATATCTTACCTTGTAAATCCTCCTTTGTCATCTAAAAGCGGAGACCATAAACTCATTAATTATAAAGTGTACTATTTTACAATTTATTTATATATATATGTATAAAAGGCCTTCGGAGTTTGATTGCACAATGATCAAGGGTAGTGTCAAACTTTTCAGTTACTAATTGAAGTCAAAGAACCTTATAGAAATTGTTACATATATATGTTAGGTTTGCCTGTATAGTCAAACGCAACTAATTCTAGAATAAAAATAAATACACATATTTATTTATTTCTACCCTTGTTATCCTACGGAATATGGAGTCAGAAAAAACTCGAAGGTCAAATATAACATAAAAAGATTCTTGAAGAAGTGAATTTCCTCTATCTTTTCTAGATTGCATCACTGCACACATTTACGTACTTCTCTTTCAATAATTGAAAAATCATAGACTTCTCAATTCATACTACTGTTTACTTGGATAAAAAAAAAAAATATATATATATATATCAAGTTTCAAATCAGTCAATGAGTACATATATATACTACGGTATGATGAGTTGGAGCAATTTGTTTTTTTTGGTTTCCCTCCCGGTGTCCGGAGCCCACATTGAAGCTCCGACTAAATTCGGATCGCACTCTGTAGGGCCCATTCGGGGGTGGCACTCCCAACAAGATTTTCTTGAACCCGAGACCTCTGGTTAAGGGTGAAGTACTCTCAGTCTCCCACCAGTGCACCACAACCTTTGTGTGTTCAACATTGTACACACAAATTTTTATCTTGTCCAGTAAATTAATTACATATTAACTATTAGAGGCAGATTCAACAATGCGATGCCTCAAGGCAAGAAAATAGCAATCGATTTTTAATTCTATAATTTGACACGAATAGCTAATATCATAATAACAAATATGATTTTAGCATAAAATCGAATTCATTATAAATTTGTGTGTAAATATTGACTAGCCCATCATCATGTTAAAAAAGATGAGAGGTTGGTAAAATGGAAGGGGGAATTAAAGGAATTAGCTAGCTAGGTCTATGCTATACAACAAAAAAGAGAAGAAATAATATTAGTGAGTCTGTTGTCATGTTTTGTCTACTTGTGCATTGAGGCTTTTTCCTACAAAAAATTGAGTTCATCTTGAAGAGTTTAATTTAATAAGTCTTTTGAATTTTGATTACAAAGCCAGAATAATTTCAGGGAATTTTATGATATGTTCAACCTAGAATTCATTATTGAATGAAAATTTGTGAAAAAGGAAACAAAAAATTATTCTGCTGAAAAGGCCAAAGGGTTGATTGATGATAAGTCATACTTTTTACAACATAGTCAGTATCAAAACATTCTTGTGCCCTCTCATATATATATGTACCAAAAATTCATAAGGGGCACCTTCACCACCCATTTTTCATCCTTAAAATAATTCATGTTATATTATATACTTCCTTGTATTTTTTAAGAATCTTATTACACACCTCTTAAAAAAGATATTCAAGGAGTTTTTTTTTTTTTTAATTAAAGAAATATTCAAGGAGTAGGTTTAATTATAAAAGTATTTATTGAAATTATCCTTTTTTTTCTTAAAATGTCTCACTTAATTAATATAATAGTACTCCACAGTCTGCATTGAAAAAATATATATACTTTCTTCGTTTTAGCTAATTATGTGAGCCTATTTAATTTGATTGGTCTCGCGATCTAAAAAAAAAAAGAGATGAAAATTAAGGTTTGAAATTTATACCCTGAAACATGTTATAGTAAGATTTAATAAACTTGCGACTCTAATCATGTCATACCATTTATGTGGTTGTAATTAGAGTTTTTCATTAATGATAAACTAGAAATTTTAAATTAAATCGTTTCCAAAAGTTTTAAAAATTAATTATTATTTTTAAAAATAGACTAATAATGAAATATGCTTATATAAATTGAAATAAACAAAATAATAAATAACTAAATGGATTGTTCATACAATATAATACTATTAATACTATTAGGTAGTAATTCTTTTTCATTTCGTTGAAAGTTAACTTAAAATACTATTTATATTACTTGTTTTTTCTAAATTTTAAGATACTCAGAAATATTTTGATCAATCAAATATTCCAAATCACATGCACCCATATAGTTGAATTAATTATTTATGTTTTTAGAAAGAATGTATTAACTTATGTCATCAAAACCAAGAGGCTGTTGGGAGATGTAATTTTCTTATCATACTCTTTTAGTAATAACAAGAATGATGAATGGTGAAGTGAGGCCAAATAAAGAAAAGATAAAGCTGACATATATAGGCAAAAATGTGTTTGTCCTCAAGGAAACAATTCCCAATTATTCTCCAAAGTCCTCCACATAACTCTCTCCCCCGTATATTGTACGTAGATTTACTTCTGATTTTTTTGTACACAATCCTATTCACATTGCTCTAGCCTAGATACATAATAAAAGTTTGTTACATGTGATTCATTTGTGATAACTTTATCAAATAATTTAATAGATCGATCAAACTTCAATATATATACCAAAATCATGTCGGGCCATGGGCGAATGTACTTTATGAAAAGATTATATTATATATAATCATGGATGACATCGTTTCATAAAAAAAACATCTTTTATATAAGGTAGAATATTGAAATAACGTTGTTTTGAGACTAACTTGTTACTATGATTTATTTATTCGTTAGCTAACTAATTCCTCAAACATCGTATTGACAAATTAAAAATTTTGCGTACGCCATTTATTACATTAAGTAAGACGTAGACTAGACAGCAAATCATATTTGTGATTTTTCTGGAATTCATGATAGGATGACAAACTTTGCACGTCATTATTTATCCTTTCTCTCCCAAGATAGTAAGTAAAATGGAGTATATGTAGTTTTTGTGTAGGTGCATAAATTCGAATTATCTTACGTAAGTATTAGTGGAAGGATGGAATTAGGAAACGTAGCTAAATTATAGTACGTAAGTGGACAAAAATATATTCCCTGGAAGAAGTCGTAAGCATGAATAATGAACACTCCAGTTATTTCAGAAAATTAAAACTCCTTGGAATTGAATAGGCCTTGATCATTTATTAAAATTCCGATATAGGAGAGGATGTCACACCAGACGTGAAAATAGGATATTTATTTAGTGTATAGTTAATTTTGAACCGTATATAGGTATGTACATTAGTACGAACTTAACGTAAAAGTGTATAAGTACATGTGAAAATAGAGTATAATTAAGTTGGGAAGTTATACAATCTTCATTTAGGTGTGTATAAAATCGAATCGAAAATCAAACCAAACCGTAAATCGAATCAAATAAAAAAAAAAACTCGACTAGTGGTTTGGTATTGAAAAAAAAAAGTCCAACTGTATTTGGGTTGGTTTGGTTTTAACTAAAAAAAACAACCCGAAACCAAACCAGTCCGACATTATATATATAATTTTAAAATTTTATTTTATACATAAAAATATTTACTTTGATATAATTTTTAAATATTTCTTATACTTTTTCATAGTTTTTATCTTTTAATATATTATTTCAAGTTT
>NW_006239023.1:1037140-1092441 GCF_000226075.1 Solanum tuberosum | reverse complement strand
TTTAGTTTTACATTGGTTTAGACAATTAAAATACATAATCTAATTTTAATTTCCTTTAATATTTAGTCATGTAACTAATACTTATTAAACTTATTTTAGCATGATTTAGTACTTTTAAATTATGATCATTTTCATTATGACTTGTTAATTTGCAATATTTGTTTTACGCAATTTCATTATTATTATGTTTTTGTTGGATATTTTAGTGTCATTAATCATATCATATTTTGTGTTATTTTCTTAAGAAACACCTTAGATAGTTGTATTTTGGTAGGACAAAAGAAATATTTGAAGTACAAATAAATTATATGTTTGTATGAATAATTTACCGGAAAAACCCGAAAAAATCTGAGGTTGAAAACCCCCCGAATTCTATTGGTTTGGTTTGGTTTATAAATTTAAAAATCTAACACAAATGATTTGATTTAATATTTGAAAAATCCGAACCAACCCAGCCATGTACACCTCTAATCTCATTTTTGTTTGTGTTCATGACCATTAATCTGCACGAATAAAGCTCAGGAGTTATGTAATTAGGCCCAAAGGAATAGAGTACTATTTAGGTAACATTGGGCTGAATTGCTCTTCTAAATCAACTATAAATCGAAGCCCAATCACTCGAGAATATTTTCTCTTGTTGTATATGTAAGACCTAATAGACAAGACGAGACGAGAGGAAGTTACTTGAATGGTAAGTACCCTCACTTTCACCCCAAAGGTTGTGAGTTCAAGTCACCAAGGGAATTACTCGGATGGCCTTGAAGTAAAGAAAGTTATTCGCTTATCTATTTAGCATTTAACCAAAAGTTGGAAAAAATAATGAAATGTGAAATGATACATTCCATCAATTTCAACAATTAAAAACAGGATACATATATGATATAGAAAGAAAAGAAGAGACTAGCTATAAGTCATAGCTCAAACTCAGCTTCTTTAACTCTTCCCAGATTAAATCTTTCCCTTAGCTTACATTGATATACGCCGGTCACCCTCTCGTGACAGAAAACTAGCTAGAACTATTACTGTTTCAAAGAGGCCTAGTGCGGTGACCTCTAGCTTTGCCACAAAGAATAGCATTCTTTGGTATTGGGAGTTCATCTCTCCAAGAATTGGCTGGGGAGTAAACTCTTAAGTAGAATTGTTGACCCAAGTACCTCCTTGACCAATTCTCAGACCTTATGTTCCACATTCCTACATTGTCCAATGCCATGTATATTGCGGTCCATGACTTGGGGTACACCTGAATTACATCAAACAAATACGTTGGAACATAAGCTTAAGGATGTTTTGGCATTGAACAAAGTTGAGATGATGTGCTTTGAGTTTTGACAGACCTGGACGGTGCAACGTGCAATCGTGTCCCTTAAGTTGTAGTGTGCTCTACTTGATGGAGTCCATTGTCCACCATCCATACTGTTCATTCACAAAGATAAAATTAAGAATCAAGAGGACTAAATGTAAAAAAAAAATAGGAGTAATTTTTATGAAGATAAGGAGGCTTTTCTTGTTTTTTTTCCGGGAAGTATGATGATAAAGAGATGATTTACCCGACAACAAAGAAAGAATAGCCATCAATATGCCATGATTGGACAGTGTTCTCCCAATTTTGGAAAATGATCTCAACGTAAGATCTGAAGTTAGCAGACATAACGGGGGTTCCAATATAAGCATTTCCATTGTATGGCTGGTCAGAGATGCTACCAAGGTTGAATACTCCTCCAATGTTGAAGTGATCAGCCAGTTTTAATGGGGTATCCGGATCAGTGTACGAGACACTGTTGACAGCATATCTCTGTTTGCCATTTATATATGGAGCAGAATTGGCAAGCATGATTGTGCGCGAAGGCTTGATCAATCCATAATGATAAGAACCTTGAGGATTAGGCCTTGGTCCACTTGCAGTTAGATTCCAACTGATTTGACAATCAACAAATGAAGACTTTTCAGTTACAGAATGAAAGTGATACAACCTAATCAATCATGGATCAATTTGTTTTGTGTGATAAGGTAAGAGAATTAGACAAAAGACGATGTATTACCGAATAGATCTGGCCTGGTAAAGGGACCAATTAATTTGAGTAGTAGGCCCTCCAGGGGGAGGTCCAGAAACTTTTGTCCATGAGTTGCTGTAGTGAAGAACAGCAGTAGTGGTTAGCACTCGTGTGGTAAATCGTGAAGAGACCACGACATAGTAGTCCTTTGGAGGCTGATTAGCGGTGACTAAAACTGAATAAGACTGTCCTAGATGGATGTCAAGTGAAGTGTAGGTTGTTTGAAGTGTATGTGATCCCTCAACTTCAACCAGTTTCATTGTGTGCCCTTGAATTCGGAAATTAATTGATGTTGCAATCCCCACATTAGATATCCTGAACCTATATGTTTTACCTACACATTGAGTTGGAAATGTTAAAGAAGACGAGGCACAGATAAAAACACGATTCTTCTAATCAGACAAGTTAGCAATTCACCTTGATCAACTGTAAATGTGTATCCGTTCCATCCACGACCATTGATAATAAGACCATCAGGTAACGGAAGATCATGACCACTATCTAAAATGTACTTCAGTTGCTGCAAGAACCAAATCCCCGCGTAAATTCAGCACCAAAATCATTCAAGTTAAACATTGAAAAGATAACTAAGCCAAACAGATGGACTCACCCTGTGACTTCTCTTGTACAAGTCTCCAGCTAGTACAGTGAAATCATGAGCAGGTGGAGCAAAAGGTACTGGAATTCGAGGACGGCTATAGACTCTGATGGCACCATACCCTCCTGCAGCCTTGTGCATTGCAAGTGATGGGAAGTAGAAATAACTACCTATCTGGTCTTTTGCTTGGAGGGTATAAGTGAAGTTTTTTCCAGGTAGAATTGGACAAGTTGAGCCATAAACTCCATCTTGCCATGAGTTCCTCCTTTGTTGTATACCATTCCTGAAACAGTTATCAATAAATTTGAAGTGTCAGAAAGCAAAAATTCTTGAGTTAGTCCATACTCCAGGAGCTAATTAGGATGAATTTTATCAGCTTATATTTATTAGTATTTGTTTTGAAGTCCTTGAAAGATTCCATAGGTATACAACATGGATTGGTCATTGCATAATCAGGTGGAATTAGACTTCAGTAGCCTTCATTATTCAGCCTTCATAATGCTAATAATATAATTCCCTTTGTCCCTACAGAATGACATGCCATTTTCTCTCTGTTATCAAGGTGTGTGTGGTTCATTGTATTCCACATATAAAATTTAGTAATAGTTCATGTCAGAGATCTTTAGATCTATCACGTGGGCAGTGTGTTACTTTGTTGTACCAAAGATTTGTTACCCCGTGTCATATTAATTCCATGTCTCTCATTAAGGCATTAAAGGCTCATTGGTCGGTAACAAGTTATTCCGTGATAAATTTCATTTCAATTTCACGCAAAATAGACTCATTCTAAATTTAATTCCGAGATTAGTTATCCTTCGTCCCTTATACCAAAGAAGCCCTAAGTTCCAAGTGAAGACATGAAAGCTATGTTTGAGAACTCAAAATGAAAAGAGACAACAGGACCAGGTCCTACTCACTCACATTGACAAGACCAGCATCTAAACAAGTCTAATTCCTACAGCTCATACCTCAGTTGTGTAAACTAGACCAAAAGGCACATTTACTCCTTAAAGACAAGTCCCTACCAGTCTTTCATTTTAATCGTAATTAATTCAAATTCGAGACGTACATAACCTACTTAAGGAAAAAAAAAGGTCTCTATTAGAAACCTCTTTATTTCATGACTCGAATTTGAAATCTTTCAAAATCTTATTAAAGGGTCAAGGATCTCATCCCCTTACCTACCCCATCTTTTTCATTCCAAAAGACACCGTTAAGCTTTTTGCAAAAAAATTGTATTATTTTGCTACAAAAAATGTGCACTTTTCTATAGTATAATACTGTCATATTAGGAATAACAGAAAACATAATCGTTAAGTAGCAAAAGAAGAAATGAGGAACAAAAACAAATATATTAATGAAGCAATATTTGACACGAAAAAATGGCTTAATCATAGAAATTTCACTGTTCATGAACGTAAAAAGAAGGCAAAATATTAAACAGATCTGCATCAAAAATATAGTTTTTTGTATCTAAAAATGTCAATCATATTGCATAACAGCCAAAAGATTGCACCTTTTTAATAACTAAATGACATTAACAGGGGATTATGCAAGAAAAAAAGATAACATTTTGATTGAAATCTTACCAAGAAATGAGAAAAGGTTCACTCAAGTAGTTATAGACACTGATAATCAAATTGTCATTTGTTACACAGTCAATCTGTGGCCCTGGAAACTGCCCATTTATCAAGATCCCCTGCCACCAAGAAAACAGAGCGTTACTCGAATCGCCTTGGTGAAAATCCAAGAAACATACATTAAGAAGAATTATATACCTGTTGTTTGACACCCAAAGGGTAAATATTTCCATAAGTGATTTTCCAAGTGTAGTACCGATAAGGGTTGCCAGCATATACAGTTTGTAAAGTAGTAACTAACACAAGAATAATAGTGAAAATGAAAGAATAATGAACATTAATGCTCTTCTCCATCATTGTGTGTTGTTTCTTTTTGTATTTTCTTGGGAAAAAAATGAACTTTTTCTGGTTTCCCCTTCTTCTCCAAAATGGAAAATGTTGGGAGGGAAAAGAGAGAGAGAGAAAATGAGTGAAGTAACAAAGGCTTGTGAGTTGTTTGTCAGTGAGAGTGGACAAAATATATTGTGAATTGAGAAGGACTAGCCCCTGTGACCCCTTTCACATGCACCTGGAATTCATGGATTTAAAAATCTTTAAATGAAACCATCAATAATCCACATTAACAAATTAGCCGAAGTTTTGAATTGTGATGCAGTGATAAGTATCTTTCATCTTTAACTACAAGTCCGGGGTTTGAGACCCTCCCGTTAAACAATTGACTTTATAATGCAAATCATGGAGTCCTCTTAGGGTGGCTTTTACTCTCAATTTGGGTTATTTTTGGAGGTGAACACAAATTTAGTCGGGTCACAAACATAGAAATCAGAAGAAAAAAATTAACTGAATAAGTCCCTTCGATACAAAATCATCTTTGTTAAAGAGTATTTATCCAGATTTTCGGATACAAATTCAAATTTAGTCTAATTGAATACCAACCATTATGCGGGAAAAAAAATCAACTGAAGTCTCGAAGCCAGCAAATTAAGCATTTTCATCACGATGTACCCAATTATAAAGAGGTTTTGAATTGGAAAAAAAATAAAGATGACGCGTTAATAACACTTTTTAATATGTCCTTCACCCTCAGTGATAATTTTTTTGTTTTAATTCCGATAATATAGTTTACTAAGCACATTTGACTTTAAATCGTATAATTTGAGAATTTTTACAAATTTATCGTAGTTAGCAATTATTTTAAATAATGTACTATCACATTAAACTTACTCAAATAATCTCTTTCAATTACCTTAAGATTAAATGTGTTTCGTCGAATACCATAAGAATTAAGATAAAATTTACTAATAATTAAGGGATCAAAAGTATTATTATCTCAAGATAAATTGATATTTTAGCAGTTTTTTTTTAAATTCCTTTGGAGAGTTTCTCGGAGGGAATCTTTAATTTTGTCTAATATTTAAAGCAAAAAACAAAACTATAAAACCAACTAGTAATAAATTTATGAAGTGAACAATCAATTTATGTCTTCGTCGTACGCGTTATATGTATAGTACTCTCCCTTCTTTATTTGCTTATTATATTGAAAATAAATATTTATTTATAGTTTTTTGGTCTAAAAAACTATAAGATAATTGATCATTTATTATTAAGTATAATGATTTTATTTTCAAAGCATTAAATTAATGATATTCAAAGAATGATATTTTTAAATTGTCATTCTATTTGATATTTTATACCAAGTGTGTCAATAAAAATAGACCGAGGAGTACCAAAATCCTTCGAGGATTGTAATAAAAACCCAAAATTAACTTAAAAGAAATTTAAGCAAATCTTTCAAAGATAATAGCTAATTTTTTGCCTCTCCAAATAATAAAAGTACTCCTAAAATGAAATAAGTAGAATTTTTTAACATCCCTTTCGATAGCCATACCAAAAACTAGTTAGCTTCAGGATTGATGTAGCATGAAAGTTATGAGTTCAACAGCAATATTTCGAATCATTCTATTTTTTCAAAGATTTCATAATTGGACTTTGAACTCTTTTCATATGATGGAAATTGTCATGAACCAAATAATTTTTCTTTGTAATATATATTTAAAATTATATTAATATATATCAATATTTAATCATAAATCTAATTATTAAATTAAATATTAATTTTAAATTAATATAAAAACTCATAACCTTCAAATCATGAATTTGCCTCAGATTAAACCCAAAAGTCAACCTAGAAAATATAGCAACCTAGGCAAAAATGCAAACTAGTTGATGTTCTTAAATGTAATGTAATACTTAATGAGTTAATGTTGTAAGCAAATATAATATCGGGTGTGCAAACTAGTTGATGTTCTTAAATGTAATGTAATACTTAATGAGTTAATGTTGTAAGCAAATATAATATCGGGTGTGCAGTGCGTAATCTAAATTTAGTCGAATTGCAACGTAGACTTCAAACTGGATGAGAAATTAAAAAAAAAAAGTTAATATAATATAACCAAGTATATAGAGTTTACCTTAAAAATTAAATTTGTTCCTGGATCGAAGAGATGTAAAGATTATAAAATTGTTATATTTGGCATCACAATACCGCAAGTTTAATCAAGCATTAATTGTAACCCACATGCATGCTCAATTGTTAATTCAAAATTAAAATGGATCATGCTCTAAGTTCTTATGTTCATTTTTTGTAGTACATGATACGTTCGTTTGACAAATTAAAATATTCCTATATTTATTTGATGTTAACAACCAAGAATTGGTTGGAACATGTTGCCAATCATTTAAGAGGCCGTGACGGTGAGATCTAATGCTTCATTTTCGATTTGTTTAAGTACGTAAATCTTGGACAATTAATAAACAAATAATTATACCTATGCACAATAGAGTTAATTTAGTCAAACTCTCTACAAACTAAGTATTTATTTTGAAGTAGAATATGCTTTTGGCTCAATTTTATCCCAATTTTAGCGATTCATCCCTAAAGAAAGTATCACCCTAGAATTGCGCTCTCCAAGCGTGCTTAGTTCCTCCCACCCTCCACCCTATCGAGAAATAGAACCGATTACCCTAGTCCTAATACCCCTATCAAATGATGATTCAGTATAGATTTTATATCTTGAAACCAAACTAATCTTGCATTGAATCTCCTGATAAAAATCCCGAGTCCATTGTGTTAAAGAATGACAAAAGTCCCACATCGGTGATTAATGAGATGGGTGAACTCCTTATAAGGTTTGGGCAATCCTCCTCCCTTTGAGCTAACTTTTGGGGTGTGAGTTAGGCCTAAGACCTAATTTAACATGGTATCAGAGCAGGGTCCGTCTCACCCGATGTTGGGGCCCCCAAAATCAAAAATTGTCCACGCACCAGATGCTCACCCTATCGAGAAATAGAACCGATTACCCTAGTCCTAATACCCCTATCAAATGATGATTCAGTATAGATTTTATATCTTGAAACCAAACTAATCTTGCATTGAATCTCCTGATAAAAATCCCGAGTCCATTGTGTTAAAGAATGACAAAAGTCCCACATCGGTGATTAATGAGATGGGTGAACTCCTTATAAGGTTTGGGCAATCCTCCTCCCTTTGAGCTAGCTTTTGGGGTGTGAGTTAGACCTAAGACCTAATTTAACAACAAACTGAAATTAGGACAGGATAAACTTGAGAATCGAAGAATATATATAAACTATCGGAGAATAATGTTCCATACTAGAGTATTTTTTATTTATTTTTTTACAAAGGGGGTAGTCATTGTTGTGAGCCAAAAGGATGATGATGTGGTCAAACTCTGGCATGTATCGTAGTTATTAAGGCCAGCTGTTACAATCCCAATTGGGTTCAGCCAAAATAGTGACAAAAGAAGAAAATTGCCGACAACAGGTATAGCCTTGTCTTTTTGGCACAAATTATTTATCCATCAAAATCTACAAAGTTATTAAAGTCAGACCAATTTGTAATTTACCTGAAAACTCAATGGGTGTTCAGGCGTCAATCACTGATTCAGCTCAGAACTTAGATTTGTATTCAACTTATATAATCAATATACATTATATTTGTTATTTAACTTATATTTACATTAGTCATTACTTTAGGGCCATAAATTGACTATTGTCACACTAGTGCTCAACCTATTGCACTCTATTCCTTTATTTGGACCAAGTACACACTTATGCTCGACAAACATGAAATTTTCAACAGTTGAATGATGAAACAGTACAAGAAAAGAAAATAAAAACTTATAGATTAATAAATATCTCAAAATATAAGGTCAAATTGCTAATGCATTTGCCGTATTACAAACTATTCAACATCAAGATGGCTAGTGGCAACAATCAATGGTATGTTATTGCTTGATACTTCTCTTCCCGTTATAGAATTTCAGGGACAGCTCGATGCACGAAATATTAGGGATTCATGTTGGATATATGATAGTGTTGTGGTCCAAAGGGTGTGATATATAACAATCTACCCTGACACAAGCATTAGTAATTAATTCAACACACTTGGGACCCATGACTTATAGGTCACACAAAGACAACTTTATTGTTGTTTCAAAGCTCCCTCATGTAGAATTTCTTTAAGGGATGAAGCTAAATGATTCTTATCCGTATCCTGCTTGAACGTAACATTCATTCTTAAATGAATCTTGATCTATGTTAAGGTTACCATGAATACCAAATTGAGGCACAAATGACCTAAAAAAATGTTGAGGTGTAACTTGAATTAATTACTTAACATGGATGTCACAGTTTTAAAATCATAAAGTTGGGGCACAAATAATCCTCATGTGCATAATGCAGAAACTTGGCTGATTGAAAATGTTGTTCATATTGGTTGTTTTTCATACTCCTTGGACTTAATATAGTGTTTAACGTTCTGTGATTGGGCTGATAGTGAAGTTTGTACTCTGATGAACAAAACAATACATGTGTCCTTCATTACCTAACACATCAAGTAAGATAATTCATGTATCACAAAATAAAACCATATTATTCTTGATGGACGTGGCAAGTATCCCGTATAATTAGTTGAGGTGCACGAAAGCAGGTTCGGACACCATGGTCATAAAGAAAAACCATATTATTCTTGAACAGATTTTAAATATCTTTGCTTTGGATTGATCCAAAAATGACTTTTTTCTCAAAACAATTATGAGTCAATCGAGCATTTGCTTTTGATCCATTGCTATATGGAGAAATAACAACAGCCACAGTAAAAAAATCACAAGGAGTAACTATGATTCTTTCTTTATTTTTTTTCTTCATTTTAAGTGACTATATATATCAAGGGTACTCACCAAAAGCACCCCACCTACATTCCACAAATGGGCTACAACCTAAGCAGGTTTGACAATTTAATGAATTGAAAGGCAACCCAACAAGAACAAATATTTAACAAAATGCCAATATACAATAAATCCAAATCAATAGTCTATAAGTTTGTAATTGAGACTTGAGAGTGACCCCCAAACTATAATTATGAGGCAGCCTCACTACCAATATGTGGGGTCATCCATTATCTTTCCCCTATCACAAATTCAGTTATGAATTAAAAGAAGGAAACTTAACAATACATACAATTCATTCCGAATTATTTACCAATATGATCGAAATATATAAAACCTAGATTCTAATTATATAGATTATGCTTAATCATACAAAATTTATACATTTGATGGCTATTTGTAAACTAGATCACCTAAACACAATGAACCGTAATTATTCATGAAAGAAACCATATACTTGGATGATTCATGGAAAAAGTTCCCCACAAAAAAGAACACATAAATAAATAAATAAATAAATAAATAAAGAGCTACTAGTGGTCCTATTTAGTTCCAGAACTAAAGTAGGTGCATTATACTAAAAAACTATTCTACTTTTAAGCCAAAAGAATATCTATTTTCTGTTTTGGCTTCCAAGAAACAAAAGAGAGCCAGAGGACTGCTTCTTTTTCTTTCTTTTTTTAAGAAATAAAATAAAACACGTTCTTTTGTTGCTTTAATTCTTTTTAAAATTTATCTAGATCCATTTTTCCAATTTTTTGATAGTTTTATATCAAATAAAGATATTTAATTGATAGACCAAACTAAGGCAAATCAAGATTTCCACTTCTTCTCCAGCTTTAAACTTTGGGATTACAACTTACAAGGAGAAAGAGCTTCCAAGAATCTCATTAGATACAACTTTTTTTACAAAAAGGTCCATCAAAGAATCCCCTAACATGTGAATTGTGATCCTCCCAAAAAAATATTCATCCACACAATAAGCACTCCTCTGCAAAACATCACTGTCCTCTCCACAATGAACTTGTACTACTTTTTTATTAAACAAATAAAAAGATTTCAGCTAAACAACTAATTAACTTAATTGTACCTGAATCAATGAATAATAAAACAAGCACAAGGTAACACCAAATAAAACATGCACATTTTTGTCAAATTTACTTGTCTGTGCTCCAAGAAACCTTATTGTGTTTGCTCCACTTGCTTGTGTCGCGTTCGCTACCTCGCTTGTTTTATTGCTTACTTTCTTACTGCATTTTTAGTAGTTTATCGATTGTAAGTATACGTTCTAACCCAAGATAATCATCAAAAGAAATAGGGAAACTATGATTTTACAGCTAATTTTAGCATGGGGAAATGAAAAGGACAAGGACAAATGGTATGGGGGAAAAAAGGACAAAAATTTATGCTCACCTTCCTGGAAATATACAACTCCCGTGACCTGCATATATTCCCCACAAAAGGAAAGACATAAGTTCAGAGCTTCAACTAAATAATTTAGAATAGACTTCACTAGAAAAAAAGGAAACAAGTGGAGCCCTATACTTGCTAGCTAAACATATATATATATATATATATAAACAACATGATGTAAGTACTCTATTCTGGTTAAGTCAAACTCCACAAAACAACATATGCATTCTTGTGGTTCCATTCTATTGATAATATGTTAGTACTTTTTTCTAATAACGGTGCTGTCTGGTCGAACTTATATGCACATCGACTATTCTACCAGATATGTCATCTCCCACACAACACATATACCAAGGCCTAACCAAATTAAAAGAAATCATTTGTATTCGCGGAGATTTGAACTCTGGTTTCTTATGGTTTTCACCTATGGGTGCAAGTTTGTTATTTTATAAAAATTGAATATCAAGTACATCTCTATTTGTGTGGCCCTTAAAATGGAACATAAACTATATAAAAACTGAAATCCTATTTTAAATTTTAGTTCCACCATCCAAGTTTAAATCTTCCATATCCAAGTGGGCACTAAAGTTCCATTGTGGGTCTGGAAACCACTAGCTCATGAATTATTTTGCAGAATGCGACATTTGTGATTACAGTTGTCAGTGTATCATTGAATCAACTTAAGAAGGCCATCAAACATTCTTTATGGTTCACAAATTATTTTTGAATTGGATTGTGTTTTTTTTTTCTTTTTCAAATGGGATGGTTCAAAGATATTTTACATTAAAATGTTGAACATGACATAGTTTGGGACAAAATGCTTAAGTCACCTAAGAAAGAATTATCTTTTGTGTCATCCATTTCAGCTCTCTCATTATTACAAACTAAAGTGTAGCTCATAAATGCACAACTAGAACTTCAAAACTTCAACTTAATGCATTGAACTAATATTTTTTTGAAATAGAAAGAAAACTAAATATAGAGAGAAACTAAGATTATGATAGACTTACTTGGATCAGTTGTGGTGATCATGGCCACTCCCTTGAAGTCACAAGAACTAGGAGATCCCCCTTCCTTCTGATAATAGCTATCAAATGCATATGAAGCATGGTTCTTCACATCATTAGGCTGATAACAACTCTCCCCTGGCTGAATTTCGGAGCAATTTGCCCTCCCCGGTCCACAAGCCCAATCTAAAGCTGTCTGCATTGTCCTCTTATCAACCCCATCCATTGCTATGCAATATGTTTGGTTAGTGGTGTCATTAGCCAAGAATGTACCACTTCCAGACACATGAAGCAAGTAAACAGGCGTTGAATTCCCATAGAATAGCCCCCAATTCGCCTCGGACAATGGGGGTGACCTCAAATCCTCATTGAATAACTCATATATGTACACACTAGAAGTAAGTTCCGGATGCAATGGTGTACCACTACGATCAATTATATGCTTAATTAAATTGGAGTTATAAGTATCAGCATTGTCAATTGTAGCATAAGGCTCTTTAGAATCCCCCTTTGAAGGCCATCCTGACTCAGTAACAAGAACTACCACATCTGTAGTATTGAGATTTTTCATGGAAAAATAGACAGAATCAATCATTGCATCAAGCACATTGGTGTAATGAAGCAAAGTATTAGGATCCACCATCTCTTTAGAAGGTGTCAAGGGCTTGAAAAGAGAGTTGTCTATAGGGACAACCCCTTTATTCTGCATAAACACATAATAAGGGTACAAATTCATCATCAGAGGTGACTGTGTCCTCGAACAAAACTGCAATAACTTAGAAAGGACAGAGCTCATGGACTGATTGAAAAAAGCTTGGGAAGGTGGAAAAGGGTCAAGAATAATGGAAGCAGCATTTGGGGTTGAAATTTTGATTTGGTTATGCAAATTTGCAGCCACTAAAGCACTATAAAGTGACTCAATTGCTGGCATAAGCAAAGGAGCTGAACTTGGCACAGTGGTCAAGATTTCATCCCCAACTGCTATTGCAGTGATAAGAGTTTCAGGGTAATAAGCTGCCACATTGCGCCCAATCCAGGCAGCTGCAGTAGTATTAGAGGACCCAATAGCAAGAATTTGGTTGTTAGGCACACTAATAATCACTCTGATTTTGGTCTTAGATAATGCTTTGAGTATATCAGGGTCAGCATCATAAAGCCTTATATGAGTTATCTTCTGTAATTGCAAAAAAGCAACCAAGTCTGCAGGTGAAAGCAAATTGGAAACATCTGTACCTATGTTCACTCCCACATATGGCTCATCTTTGTTTTGCTGCACTTTTATCTCTGCAACAAATTCAAGAACCATATTCATAAGAAGAAAAAAAAGAACACAACCAAGAAACCCCACAAAAAAAACATGTTTTTTTTTCAAGATTGGTTCATAAATGTTACCTGGCACAAAATTTGAACTTGATGTGGAGAAGAAGCAGCAACAGAAGAGAAGAAACAAGAAGAAAGGAGGGAACTTTTTAGTATTTGCCATTAAAGAGAAGCTTGAGGTTTTCTTGTATCATCTTCTGTTTCAGGTTCAGGTAGGGATTGCATTATCTTGGGAATTTTTTTTGCTGTTTACTAATAAGAGGGGCAATTGACAACAGGGATTTTTGACTTGCAAGATCTAAATTTGGAGTAAGCTATAAGAAAAAAAAAACATATTAATAATTCTTGCAAGTAAAATGGACTTTAAGGTAGCTTTTGGTGCATTATTTTTACTGCAATGCATCAATAATGTTGGATTTTATGTTCCTGTGGGGTAAGAATGACAATAATGACCTTGTGAACCGACAAGAAAATTGGAACAGTGACAAGTTTCTGCAATTTTTGAAGCACTTTCTTTGTTTCTATAATGGGTTTGGTACAAAGTTGGAACAGTATAACGGGTCGTTTGGTTGAAATCTTAGAAAAAATTATTTCAGCAAAAAATGTATAAACATAAAAAGAATTAAAAAAAAAAAAGTTCTCACATAGTAAAAGCTGTGTTTAGTAGGTTTGTATAAATGAATTTCGCGCATAACTATTGAAGCATTTAAAATGTCAATTGTGTATTGATTATTCACCACATACTCCATAATTTGTATATCAGTATTCCTGACATAATAATTCCTTCATTATTGCTTACTGTATGATCATATTTTGATTAAATCCTTACACAATAATAAACCAAACAACCCTTATTTAATGTGTGAAATAATAGAAAGTTTTGTGAAGATTAAAGATAGTAAAATAAAGACAAGATTTTTACTGAACACTAGGCTACTTGTTGGAATTCTTTGGGATGCTTCTCAAATTCCAGGCTGGCTATCAGAGACCTGACTTTGCACTTGTGTAATGACTGAAGTGACCCCATCAAAGTTTCTTCAGAGAAAGGTGAAAAAAAGTAAAAAAAGGTGGAAAATAAAAACATGTGGAGGAGAGGCATTGGTTGGCTGACACAAAAAAGAACCCTAAGACAAATACACAACAGCTTTTCTATTAAAGCTATTTCACAAATAAAATACAGTGACCTTTATTTATAGCACTTGAGTTTTCAATTTTTCAAAGAGAAGAAATAATATGTTTGTAAATTGTAATGTACTCTGAGCCTCCATGACTTCAACACTGTCTTCATTCCTTGGTATCAAATCCATCTGCTTTATTGTTTGTAATGTACTCTGCCAACAAAATTAAGGTAATTAGTTAATGATTAACACAATCTATCAAATCATAAGAAGTGAAGTTTAATAGTATTTGGGCTAATCCTTATGCATACTTGTTTCTAAGATCACCTATATACATGATCACCACTGATTCTCCATAAAGAGATATACATCCCCTTTGAGGCAAAAAAAACAAAGGAAAAGAGAGCAACACAATAAAACAAGTAACATATGTCCATCCAGAAACAGACAAGAAGTAAAATCACGAGTTTCGTGCTTTCTAGTATCAAAAAGAATGTGGAGATCAACAAAAGAGAGATTCCCACAGCATAGGTAATGTTAGGTCTAGTGATAGTACGATATCTAAGTTTTCCCACAAGCTCTGATCCTTGCATCATCCAAGGGTTCTTTTCTCTTTTCTTCAAGCTTATGATTTTCTTCTATTGGGCTAATTGCGGCCTTGCAACCCAACATCCATGTTCTCTTCTAACCAAGGACATAATTGGAGAGATGGCTCTACTTCTTATCTTGAAATACAGGCAGGAAAAAGTTCAAGTATACGGCCTCTTAAGTTGCATGATCTTATCACAACCAGATTACAAGAGAAGATTTCTTATTCTCTCAGAACTATGTGGTTCCAAGTACATAGCTGAGAATCAAGCTCAAGCTTTGCTCAAGTGAATTTCATGAGTTCAGCCTAGAGTCAAGTTCATAATGAATTGACCAAAACAGGACAAAAGAAAGCTAGGATGCTTTTGAAGACATTTAAGGTCATGTGGATAAAAAGTCTTTAGAATCCTAATGCACAATTAAAAACAGTGGAGCAACAGAATTTTATAATTACAGCTATAAAAAAAAGTTCCAATACATTTGCGGCAAAGCTATCTAGAGAAATTGTCCTTTAATTTGGGTCAAGCAAGCACTGCCAGTAGACACTCTTTTAAGACATTCTAAACTAATCAGCTGTATGTAGGAGAATCCCATTTTTGATAATTAATATGATGTACAGTTGTTCATCCAATTAAGAGTCATACTATTCTTGTAGTAAGAAGTCTTGTGACTGTCAAGCTATGGCTCATCTCTTCAAGTCACCTTTGCTAAACCTATGTCAATTGCCATCAATTCTATGAAAGTAATAGTTGTGTGCTTGTTGACAGGTGTAAAAGGCAGGAAGTGTACTTCTTGAGTCCCACCTCTAGCCTAGAGAGCACAAATAAATATAAGAACTCAGGTATTAGTAAGTCGATGCACTTCTCTGAACATGAAAGTTGCTAATGATTCCTAACAGAAATGACAGGATGAAATAGCCTCTAGCATTGAATATGCATGAATAAGTGAAAGTAGGATCCACAAGCAAAAATTAGGAAACATTGAAGAAATGCAGTTGAGAATATGCATGAATAAGTGAAAGTAGGATCCACAAGCAAAAATTAGGAAACATTGAAGAAATGCAGTTAACTGGTAATACAACATTATTTTACAATTATACAGCGCCAGAGGTGGACGTATCCATAAAGAAGCAGAATATAGCCACTTCAATAAACATTTAACTAAAACAAAACTTCTATCAGAAATTTTTAGCAACCCATGATATCTTTCATCAAATCTAACTCATTCTACCACTAAAACACTACACCAATCACTAAATCTCAACTATGTTCACTTTTGAGCCCATTGTAATGGAAGTTCCAGAAAATTAGTTACTAATACTCAATGGCATATGGGTAGATTTTATACATAAGGAATTCGAACTGTACAAGTCTAATAATATTAAGTTTTACCACTAATTATACAAACTGAAACCTGTCAACCTAGGAGGTAAAATACAAGTTATTACTAAAATTGTAGTAAGATGAAGTTTGTGTGTTACCTCTTATGGACATTCCGGAACATGTGAATCAATCTTAAGCAAACCAAGAAACAAGTCTCCTGAACAATCAGTTTGTCAACTCCAGAAGTTGCAACTTTTACTTTCATCTCTTGACATATCATGAAGAATTCACAAGCTTTGTGTGACGAGTTACGGGATCAACTTCTACTCGAAGCCCAAGTCTAACAAGTTCTGGAACATCTACAGTTCCTTGAAGCTCCAAATCGGTAATAGCCCCTTGGTTTTCTGCATTCCCTTCCAATAGGTTTCGCACACACCAGATTCCCCACTCCCTTAAGAAAGGATTATCTTCATCTATAACACACTGTTGTAGCAGTAAAAGGATCCCATTTTTATCCCTAATCTCATCTTGGACATGCCTTCTCCTATAAGCACAATTTCCAAGGATGGCAACGATATCTCTCCGGAAACCTTGGTATGGACAACACCTAAATGAAGAAGATATTGTCCCCTCCTTGATCTGATCCTGCTTCATTGCTTTCCTAATTGTCGTTGGAGGTTCAAGATCCCGAAGCAAGTTCAAAAGAAATTCAATAAGCCCAGAGGAAACAAGTACGTCCACGACATCCTTTGAACTTTCTTCCTTAGAGCTTGTCATGTGATCAGAAGCGCAAATATCTCTCAAGATGGTGAGAGAGTATCCTAGAACATCAATAGGAGCAGACCCAACTGGAAGATCACTTTTCCCTCTTATTGAAAAATCAGCAACCCCAGAAGCACTCTTCAATATCCCAAAGATACTTCGAGCAAAATCATGAGAAACAACAATATGCTCTACTCGCTCATTCAAGATTTCTGAAAGTGTACTCAACAGATAAGACTGCTCAATAACAAATTGATCAACTACATGTGTAACAACACCATTGTTCTCAACGGAAGGATATGAATGTAATTTGAAGAAAATTGATGAGATGTAGGAGCCCTCAATGCAAAGTTTTGAGAGTAACAATTTTAACCAAACTTCTTTAAGACCAACTGCAAAAGAGTATGAACGCATAAGCTTACCATAATAATCAAATAACAAAAGTTTTGAATATATCAGAAGTTACAAAATTCACCGGTCTTTACCGGCTGATGCAGTACGCAAAATTTCTATCAGAATGGGCAACCCTTTCTCCGAACATAAATCTGTAAGCAGTCCATCCGTACCATCACAGCAAGTGTAAATAACCATACATAAAGGATCACATATTTCCTGGTTTCTAACTCTAGCAATCTTCAAGAACTTATGAGGAAACAATTGGTACCACACATCACATTGACGTTCTCCTCCACCCACTGAGTAGTTTCCTAGAAGTTGCAGCCCAACTCGAATAATCATACAATCAGGATCAGGAGTAAGTCCTACCGACATAATAACATCCACGACAATTTCAACTCCTCTTTGTTGAAGAAACTCATTCTGATTTATTATCTCCCCAGCACACAGATTTCTAAGTACCTTAAGAGACAATAAAAGGAGGTAACGGTAAGAGATAGATGACAGAGACTGGCAGAGATGGAGGACAGTGGTGACAACATTCTTGGACGACAGATCTAACCGTCCACCCTCCTCCTTGGCAAGTTCTATCAGCTTCTCGAGTGCCGTTTCTAAAGAAGATGAGTTTGACACAAGTAATAATTCTTTGGCAACATTTTCCGGGATTGTAAGCTCTGCTACAATTTGATCATCCACAGTAACAACTTTATCATCCATTATCTAACAAGGAATGCAGAAAAAATGATCAAATTAATGAGAAGGATCAGTTCGCTAAAACAACTTTTAATTGCACTTGAAAAAGTGATGGAGAAGTGACTATTGAACATCACAATGAGTTTAATACTAACAAAGCTTATCTAACTGAAAGATAAACCTATTTAGATGATAATATATTCTAAAGTATAAATACAACATATGAACATAAACTAAATCTAGAGATAAAAGAGCTTAAAAATGAGAGGAAAGTAAATTTGAACGGAACTATTAAGTCTTACCTAAGGAGGAAGAAAATTGAAGCAGACGACACCAAAAAGAAAGAGAGAAAGGAGAAGGAAAATAACTGGAAAATTTGGCGAACACTACTCTGCAATGGGATGCCTAGGGTTCTATTGTTTTGAGCTAAGCTCTATTAAGATTTTTGGGGTATTAATTTCAAAACCTTCATTTTATAGTCTCTTTTTTAACACCATAAATTGGGGGTCGGGTGGGGAACATGGGAGGTGAATCAACTAATACTCATCGATGTTTTGTGTTTTTTTTTTAAAAAAAAGGGAAAAGGATTAAAAAAAAATACCATTAAACTAAGTGAAAAGGACAAAAATATCATTCCTTTATAGTTTGGCTCAAATATGTCTTTACCGTTAATACTTTGGTTCAAAAATGCCCTTAAACTATGTGAAAAGAACAAAAATACCCTCCGTTTGTAGTTTGTTCCAAAAATGTTCTTGATATCAATACTTTGGTTCAAAAATGCCCTTATTGTTATTTAATGAGTCAAAAATGCTCATTTTTCAAATAAATATATTATTTATTTTCTTTTGGGATAAGGATCTGAAAAATACCCCAACTTTGGTCGAATTCGCTGTTGCGATACTAAACTTTCATGAGGACCTATTACCTCCCTAGACTATTTAATACCGTATTTTAAACATATATATTTGCCCACGTGGACATAAAAAATAATGCAAAATTATAAATAGTAATGTGTCCACGTGGACACATTACTATTTATAATTTTGCATTATTTTTTATGTCCACGTGGGCAAATATATATGTTTAAAATACGGTATTAAATAGTCTAGGGAGGTAATAGGTCCTCATGAAAGTTTAGTATCGCAACAGCAAATTCGACCAAAGTTGAGATATTTTTCAGACTTTTATCCCTTTTCTTTTTAACACATTCTTTTTCTAATGATTTTTTTTAAAATAAGCAAATGTTTATCTTACTTCAGTTCAGAAAAAAAATGAAAATATTTCTTATTTTATTATCATTAATTTTTATCGTTATATAAATATAAACTAATGATGGATATACTATGATCTTATATAAATATGGCATATATTGTATGTCGAAAGGATACATGAAGTTATTCTATTTTAATTGATAAAATGAGTTTAAGAAGAAAAAAAGTATTTCCTACATTTTTATTTGTTGAAGTGATTTTACAAGAGTGTTCTTTAATAATATTTTAGGAAGAAGATGTGTTTAAAAAGAAATATATATATACATTTCTGGACCAAAATATTGATTGCAAGAGCATTTTTGAACCAAAGTATTGACGGTAAAGACATGTTTGAGTCAAACTATAAACGGAGGACATTTTTGTTCCTTTCACTTAGTTCAAGGACATTTTTTACCTTTTCCCCAAGAATACAATAAGTTATTTTTAATTATAAAAAGATGATATATTTTTTTAATTATAAAAAAGTATCACATAAATTGAGACCGAAATGAAATGAAGACATATTAGGAAATACCACCTTATTCCTTGAACTCATTTTCGGTATTGGTGTCTTAATTTTCTAATGAAACTTTCTCTGTATTTGAACCATGCACAATTTTATATTTACATAAATTCTTTTCATGTTTCGAATTAAATATGCAAAGATTTATTATATTAAAGAAGCAACTATATCAGTTATTTTTTATCATCAAAATTTTGTTGGTTTTCTTTTTCAAGTATTGAAGTACCATATTAGAGGGTAAAGTGCTTTCTCCCGACAAAAATAAGGCTCGAATTCTATATTTATGATGAAATACTCATCACGTTACCACAATCGTTATTGGTGTGGTTGAATTTTGCATTTATCTGATAGGTTTTCAATTTGGTGTTCTTGATTGTGAACCTTTGTTGTTCCTTTTCCTTTGCTAATTTTAACCACGACAAAAGCCAATCATTTCTCATAATAAACATAGCGTGAATGAACTCGGATAAATACAGCCGAGAATTCTCTATTAAAAGTTAGAGAGAGTTGTTCTTAATTATAGAGACATAAGAGAATTAGAAGAAGAATGAGAGAAAGTAAACACTTTTGCTTCAACCAACAAAATTGAGCCCTCAGACATATATACTTCTCTACTTGAGAATAATGGGAAAGTAAAAAACTTATTTGTCTTAAGTAGGACCTAAGGAAAATAAAATGAAGAGGAGGAGAAGGGAGAGCAACCATGTACCAAAAACACTATACAAGAAGAAACTTAGTAAGCACAAAGAGGAAGGTGCACTTTGCCACCATTCTTCACTATATTCTACAACTCCCCCATATCTCCCTCTTGTATTACTTCTTTGTCAAAACAATGGTGATTGATCAAACACCATTTGCTTTTCATCTGAGAGCATTCACAAAAGCCAGCAAGGAGTCTACATCCCTCTTCTCTGAAGGATACTTAATGGCCTTTGAAGAGTGCTTTGGGAAGAAGAGTATTGTAGGGAAGCTGCCAAGCTGCAATTCTTGTTGTGCAAATGCTTTCTGGTCACCATCTGCCCTAAATTTCCCCACTTTCACACCAGAACCAGCCAACTTCTCAGCCAATTCAACATAGGATCCTTCCATTGCCTGGCAAAATTGGCACCAAGGTGCATAAAGAACAACGAGCCAAGGCTCTCTTCGGTCTTCCAATTTTAGTAGGTTCTCTACTCCAGGCTTACTCAAAGTAACAATATCCTTGGTATCAAAAATATCAGCAATGGTAGCAGTACCATTTGTTTGGACAGCGCCATCTACACTTTCATCCTTGATGTTGCCCTTGTGCAAGCCACACTCCTTGGCCTTGGCATCTTCCCACCACCATCTTCCCTCTCTCTCGTGTTGCCCTGGTAGGACTGGCCTTGTGCAAGGTTCGCATCCAATGGATACATATCCTTGTGAATGCAATGAGTTTACAGGCACATTCATGGCACGCAGGAAGTTCCAAATATCTTTTCCGTCCACATTAGCCACGGGGTTCCATTTCACCAAGCTACCAGCACCGCCATCCAACCCCTCAAAAGAAGGGTCCACCTGAACAATGGGGATTTCTGATCGAGTTCCAGGGGACTGATCTTTACGTTGGCCTGTGATCCAGGCGCGTAAGCCCTTTAGAGCTCTCCTCAAAGGCCTAACCTTCCTTACACGGCAACACTCTTGGTGGCCATCCTCATAGAAAGAGAAAAGCCCTTTGGTCCTAACCAAGGCCTGAACTTCAACTGAATCAGGGAACATGTATTCAATGCGAATGCCATAGTGCTTCTCCACCGTGTCAAATAATTGGTATGTCTCCGGGTTCAACCTCCCAGTATCAAGGCTGAATACTCTGTATGGTCGGCCAGTTAAATGTGCATACTCTATCAAAGCAACATCTTCAGCACCACTGCAATATAAGAAAATCATCAAAGAGCTGCATTAGGGACAGAATCACTTTGAAAAATCATCATTCTGCTACGAAATAAAATAGAGCAATAGAGACGGCTCTCAAATGAATCTGATTTTTTGATGGACAAGTAAAATAGCTCACAAATCAGGACGCTGAACTTAAAACAATATGCCTTATTCACCACAGCACCCATAGCAAAATTTCAAACAAAACATAGACTATCAAGTGAAAAAGATAAAATTAGCAAATGCCGCAAAGCAAAACAAGTTCCCCTTGGCATTGATCAAGGAGCAATTTTTGCAAAAGCCCATAAATAGATCAGCAAGGTTCACAACAGTCCACTCTTACTATTTTTCTTTATCGTGTTGTTCACATGTAACATAAAACAAATACTTCCTGACTGGTTCAAATACTAAAACTCATTAGTATTCTAGTCTAGCGTATAAGCATCAAACACTCTTGGGATGTCAATATGGAAATGCTCAATCAAACATATAAGAACATGAAATTCAAGAAATAGAAATAAGTATCACAAGTATAGGTTTAATGGTTTAGATGACTAAACATTTTTGTGTCCCCAAATCACGAAACTATTCATCCCTAAACACCTTACGCTTCCCTAGTTAGAAGAAGCATCTGATTGTTTTTCAACATTTATTGTGCACATCATAGAAAACATCATCCACACAATACAACCTAAATCCTTATGAACAGAAACTAGGCTCACACTGAAGCAAGATTAAAAAAAACTGTACCTGAAAGCAATAGCAATGTCATCCCCAAATTTCTCTAGTGCTTTGTCCATAACCTCAAGAGGGGAAGCATTTTGAAGCTCCTTAGCCAATTTCTCAAAGTCCTCTGCCTCAACATTCTCTCCTACCTCTGCAAATTCACCAAAAAAGCAAACACACACAGCCCAAGAGTCATTTACCATCCTTCAACATCATCAAAAAACGAACACATGCAAAGACATATATTGAAAATTTCATGTACCAGGAGCCACGATGGTAGCTGCTGACGGAACTATTGAATCATTCCTCTTAGGTTCAGCATTCAATGGCTTCACTGCCGAACGCCTCCAAGAATTCAAAACAGTCGACGACAATAGTTGAGGCCTTTCCAATGGCTGAAAGGTACCCAATTGGGATACTGCAAACACCAAACAGAATGCACAAATATATAAATAATAAATCCAAAAAAAAATTAAATAGAACCCAAGAATATTTGAACCCAGATGCAAAATTGTCGGAAAATATCAAATTCAACTACATAGGGATAAAAAAATTGAAACTTTAAAGTCTGGAAAAAAAAGGAGCAAAAGATCAATTTTCAACCCAAATATATCACACGCAAGGAAAGAAATTCGAAACTAATCATATACAGCAGAAATCTGAAACAATAACAGAAGAATACACTAACCCAGATGCTAAATTGATAAAAAAAAAAATTAACCCAAAAATCCGTAGACCCCTATGCTAGAATGCTTCAAATTATCACATTATAGGATAAAGATCAAAACTTTAGAAGGAATAAGTAAAAGGGTACCTTTGGGTTGTTCATAAGAAGAAGATGACGACAAAGACCCATGAATTGCAGATGAAGAAGTGAAAGCCAAAGCCATTTCTACAACACAGATAGATTGATTTCACAGACTCAAAGAAAGATTTGTTCCAGCAAAGAAACCGCTAAATTTCTTTGTGAAAAATAGAGGAAGATGGTGATCGGAAGAAGTCCGTGAGTGTGTGTTGAACACAGAGGAAATCATGGTGAGAAGTATTAAAGGGGACCTGAGACAGGGCGTTCTTCTAGGTTCATTGAACCTGGACGTGATTTGGGATTTGAATGAGAGTCTGATGTGGCGTGATTTCATTGGTAAATCGTCAAATTGTACCTCAGCCCTTCGGTCATGTGGCGGGCCGGCGAGAGAAAGTGAGAGGAGGATTCGTGGTGGAGAGAAAATAGTCATTTCACACCAGTCAAAAGTTTCTCTAGATTCTGGTTTAGATTTCTTTTTTATTTAATGTAATAATAATAATTTTATTTTGAGAAATTAAGATTTGTGGCTCCAGTTGTATATTTTGGGAAAGTTTATATCAACACAATCATTTGGTTCAATATCAAGTACTAGTATAAACTTTTTGCTATTTATATGGTATGAAAAATAAGTATATATGCATTACAATATCCATTTTGATAATTGATCCGGAATTAAAAGATCTTTTATTTACCATTATCATGTATACCAAATAGATAGAGAAAAGGTGAAACTTGTATATATATGTAGAGGTGAACAAAATTGAATCGAAAATTAAATTAAATTATAAATACAGTCAACTTTAAAAAAAATTGATTAGTGATTTATTTGACGTGATTTGATATGGAAAATAATCCGATTGTATGTGAGGGATTTGGTTTTTTTGCCTAAATTTTGAATGTTGATGAATAGTGGGCATTGAACATAAAAAAGTGTTCGAAATGAAATAATATTTGGAAAAAAATGAAACAAGGGTATTTGAAATTTTGGGAAATTTTTTCAAAATGTCTATATTTTAGCATTTAATAGGATTTCTTAGCCACACTTTCAATATTTATTAAAAATGTCAATATTTTAATTTGTTATGTATTTGATTTATGTTTTTTTATTTGATTTAATTAAAAGAATACACTTATATAACAACAAAAATGAGAAATTTAGCGGAGAGATTTTTTTTAAAAAAAAGAACATATCACTTAAAATTTTCATAAGTTACAAATTTAAAAATAAACGCATAGCACCAGTCCCTCTTCTTCATCAAATTCTCCAATATCAATTATTAAATTTCCATTGATACTACTCAATTTCTGTTGAAGTGAATTCGATTAAATTCTATTTTCTGTTTGGGAAGAAAATTTTGAAATACAAATCAGTTTAGAATACAACTTTTGTTTAAATCAAAAGTTAAAAATAAAAGTGAATAAATTAATTTGATGAACAATTAAGAAACGACTTTAGAATACAATTTTTGAAATACAAAATCCAGTTTAGAATGCAATTTTTTTTGTTTAAGCAAAAGTTAAATGAAACTATATGAGTACAAATAATTGATATACAACATACAAAATACATTTATTTTGAATACAAATATAGTTGATAATTGAACTTGAACATAACATACAAAATGAATGATTTGAATGCACATGAATACAATACAATATGTTAAAATAAATACAATATTACTGAAAAATACAATTAAAATATAAAGAATACAACATACATATTAGTATGAATACAAATTTAAGTAAGAATATATATCATTTAATTTGCTTATAATTTCATTCAAACAAATGAAATGTTCTGAAAATATAATTGACATATGAAAAATACAACTGACAATATCAATATGAACACAAATTAAATAGTAGTAAGGTTAATAGAAATACAGACCCAAAAGAAAATTTACTAAATAAACGATTTTATATTGTAACACAAAAATACATAAAGACTCAAAATATACAAATCAAAACTAAAAAATAATGATATGAACTTAATAAATACAAACTCAATAAGAATTTATACGATCAAATGATAATTTGATGCATATATACTGATATGAACTTAATAAATACAAACTCAATAAGAAGTTATCCGATCAAATGATAATTTGATGCATATCTTTTGTATAATTCTTTTTCATTTTGAAAATAAGAAAGAAAAAAAAATATATGGACGGAGAGAGGGGAATAAAAATAGTGAATAGAGAGAAAGTGAGGTGGAAGGAGAGTGAAAATTGAGGTTGAAGGGGAGTGAAAATAGGATTTATTTTAGGAGGATAATTATAAACATATAATTTGCTATATATGAGAGAGATAAAAATTAAATTGAAAAAATATGAGAGAGAATATGATGGATACACTTTATTTGCTAAAATATTTACAATATTTTAAATAATTATTTTAAAGTGTAGATATTTTTAATATTTATGTTAGGAATTTTGACTAGTTAGCTAATTTTCCCTTAAAAATTGATGGAAACAACTTTTTCAAACTTGAAATTCATCTTAACAAAAAAATAAAAAATGAACACTATTTTGCTTCTCTTTGTTTTTTAGGTAAAATTACTTAACTACACTCTTTTACTTACCTTAATATCCATTTATCCCTTCTTTTTTAAAAAACATCAAAAATCCTTTAATTCCCTCAATTAATAAAATCTTCAGGATACATAAAGATCTCACTCCTTTTTACAGCCAACACCCACGTTTCCCACTACCTATTTCACTCCTCCATTTTATCCCTAAAATCTCTCCACTTCTTTAGCAGTTACAATTTTCAAATCCATTTTGATTTTCAGAAGGAGTCTATCTCAAGTTTATCGGTTTCTAAGTTTCTAATAGGTAGGAAGGTTTCTTCTCCATTGTTGTCTTCTTCTTGTTTTGTACTGATACATATGGAACAGGGTAAATCGCTTAGTGTTGGTGTTTCTCAAATAAATTCTATTAATGATAATCGTACATATGATTCTGACGATGAAATGTGGGCTGAAAACAGATCTAAGCATTTGCATGACCCATTAGTGATGAAGGACAAGAGTGTTGTCAAGCCAAAAAACAAAGGTTGGAGAAACCCCCAAAAAAAGGTAAAGAAAAGCGGCATCTGTCATTTTCCGACCCACACTTTCTAAGGTATGTGTTTAAACAAATTTTTATATTTATATGAATTTGTTATGTTGTTGGTTGTGTTTGGACAGAAATAGTTTGATACATTCATAATGAAGATACATTACTTCCTAATTCAAGGTTTTCATATTATGTTAGACCATTATGAATTTTGTAATCGGTTAATTTTGTGTTTTGCTAATACATTAAAACCCTAATTTTACATTGATGCATGTGGTTTGTTTGGTCGAATTAAGAGTCATTTAACAATGAAGACACATCTCTCACAATTTCTTATTAGTGTAGTATGTTGTTGATTTTGTGTTTTCATTATACATTAGACTCCTAATTTTCAGCATTGTATTGTAGTGATTCTATTTTTAAATGTATCTCATATTCATATTTTTTCATTGATGTATCTTCAATCATGTTAATTTCTAATACAGTAAAATCATCATTTTTTGTACAGTTTTGAAGGTGTATCAAATTATTTTAGTGCTCCATTAATGTATCTTTCATTGTGTTAGTGTCCTATACAATTTTTTCATGATAATGATTCAAGTATTTTGTTGGTTGGACTGATGTTAAGATATTCATGTATCTTATGCATTGTACGATGTGTTTGATATGATGTCATTATAAAACTATGATGTATATACTGAATTTTCAGATTATCTTCAATGTATCATTCACTCTTGATTACATCATGTGGTTGAAATTAGACAAGTACAATTTTATGTTTTGTTTTTTGAATTTGCAGCGCATGAATTATGTTATCAAAAAAATACCAGCACATCCATTGAGATTTGGAGCAGTGTTCAATTTTGATTTTGCTAATGAAATCAAAAAGTCCATAAATGAGGGAGGTGCTGAAATGTTCAAGAATACAATTTTTGGACCATATTTAAACATTCCAAAATGTAATTTTCAGGGTCAGATTACTAAGTGTCTGCTGTTGTTGGAGGTGCAACATGAGAACAAAGACTTGTTGCATGTTTGACATGCTAACGGGACTGTATTGCAGTTTAGTATCAAGGATTTTGCCATTGTAACTGGCCTTAAATGCAAAGAAAATGTTAAGGATTTTTCATACCCGAAATTCACTACGAGCCGGTTATTACAAAGATATTTCTCTGATGCAACTGCAGGTATAACCAAGAGTCGCTTGATTCAATGTTTTCAAATGGGCAATTGGGAGACCACACAGGACGCCGTCCAGATGGCAATCTTATACTTTGTCCATACATTCATGTTATGTCAACTTGGTGAGACCTCGATACGGATCGAAGAATTTCTAATAGTTGAATATGGCAGGTATGAATTGTATCCTTGGGTCAGATTGCATTCGATAAGCTAATTACATCACTCAGGCAAGAATTCAACCTTAGCAAACAGATGTATCGTTTATTTGGTATGTCGTATGGACTTACGAATGTGCATCTAGTCTAAATTCAGAGTTTGTTGTTAAAGTAACAAGTGGTATTCCCAGGATTTGTAATTTGAGGGTCGTGGCTGTAAAGCCAAAATTTGGAACGTTTATGTCCAACATTTTCTCCGAGGTAACATTCATTTTAGATTTGCAAATAACAGTTTTTCAATAAGCTTTCAATTTTTTGTTGTAAATAACAGTTTTTCTATGATACACACTATCGTCATAACATTCAACATTTGAACGACGAATTCATAATGCATGTTCAAACATTGTACCAACACCAGACGAAGTAGAAGCCCTTGATTTACCTGATATTCAAGATGCTCATACTCCTGGACCCTCCACAACAGCAGTTGATGCAAAGAAAGTTCAAACAAAAGATAGTTCAGGTTTTGAGGATTTCTCAACAAGCCCTCATGGGCATTTGTTTAGGAGATCATCACGTGTATCTGGTACATCATCTCCACCACCACCCAAAAAGAGAAAGAAAATCGATACATCTAAAACAAAGTTGTCGGAACCTAAATCGTCAGATCAGTTAAGGCCGGCAATAAACCAGTCATTCTCAATGCTAGATGAAGCACCTGCCCCGGCTGCTAATGTATCTTTTGTCCATGTCTCTTCACAAGGTCAAAAAGATAAGTCTGTATATCCCGATATTGAAGAACTGAAACAACATATGAAGGATTACGTAAGTAATGATATCAATTTTTTTCAGGTTTATGTATAAATATAAAACTGAATGTTATTTTTTTTTGAATATGTTGACAATAAATTTGAGTATCTTGTGACTTTAATAAAGTCAAACCACACTAAGTAATTCCAGGCATAGGAAGGACGACCAGAAGGGATAGGATATTATTTAGTAGTTATAATATGTCATTCCTATAATTTATATTTTTTTTATGGGTCCCTAACATAATTGAACTCTTATAACTAAAATTTTCAAAAGGATAGCAAAATTGAGTATGAAATAAAAAAGGTGATATTTGGATGAAATTAGTGACGATGTTAAATTTTATGTATAAGGTTCATTTTGACATGAGTCTTACAAGGTTCATTCTGAAATGAGTCTTCTCTTTTAAATATGAACGCGTTGATTTTAAATAAAAATTAATGTTTCTTTTTAATTATTTATTCAATCGTTTTGTTGTTGTATTTTCGTTCTTTTTTTCTATTTTCACTATTTATATGTAAATAAAATTATGTAAATGATGCAGTCAAGTATAATAGTTTTTATATAATTTAGATAATATTGAGGAGAAAATATAGAGACGTGAATAAAAATATAAAAGATTTTTTTTTCTAACTTTCTTTTTATAACAAAAAAAAACACAGTTTAGGGTTGTGTATCGTTCGATTCAATCCAATTTTAAAATTTATCGATTTAACTTATTGGTTATCAATTTGTAGACATGCTAAACCTATAATCAATAAGTCAACCCAATAAATTTCAAAATCGGAACGAACCAAACAATATGCAACCCTAAACTATGTGTTCTTTTTGTTGACATAAAAAAGGATAAAAAATTATTTTTGTCCTTATATTTTTTTTTCATGTCCCTATATTTTGTCCTCAATATTATCAAACTATATAAAAACAACTATTAGATTTGACCGAATCACTAACATTTTTATTTACTTATAGATATTGAAAATAGAATGAAAAAAAAAACACAAAAACACAACAAAATGATTGAATAAATAATGAAGCATGATTTTTTTATTTAAACTCAGCACCTTTTATTTTTAAAAGAGAAGGCACATGTCAGAATGAGTCTTGTAAATATCAGAGTGAGCCTTGTAAGACTCGTTCTGATATGAGCCTTACAAGGCTCATTATGACATAAACCTTATACATAAAATTTAACATCCTCAACGGGTCCATTCAAATGTTTTTTTTTAATTATTTCATACTCAATTTTATTGTTCTTTTAGAAATTTTGCTCAATTTTTTTTGCCTTTTTGACTTCAGACTCGAGATTATAACCCATTTGGCATAAAAGTGAATTCACTTTTTCTTTGGAATAATTTTTCATTTTATTTATAAAACAGTGTTTAACTATAAAAAATTTAAATCCAACTTAAAGATATACTTAAATTTTGAAAAATCAACTTATACAACTTATTTTCCAACGTATTTTTCATTTTGAGAATTATATTATAGTATATTTAAACATAGAACAATATTACTCCAAATATTTTTTATCAAAAATATAATTAATCACAACTCTATCAACTCTACCTCCCAAAATTCCAAATCAAGTGGGAAATATTTGGAAACTATGGCAAACAGCCGCTTAGTTTGACTCTAAAAGGACAAGAAGCAGAGTGAATTTCCTCCAAGTTGTTCATAACCAAGAAGTGTGGTGAGTATATTCAAAGGAAGGAATGTCGTCCTCTTTTTCTCACCTCAAATATGAAAAATAATTATAAAAAAACTTGTTTGCATTAAAATTCGATAATTTTTAATTTACACCGCATAGAATCCATTAAAAAAAACACTTTCTAATTAACAAGAATTTTTTCACATTCAAACTCAAACCCAAGACGTCAAATACACACCATTATTATTTGATCTGTCACATTTAGATGTCCTCCCAAAATGCTCAGTATCTAACAAAGATTCTTATATAATCCACAAAGAATTGGAACAAAAAAAAAATGAAACTAAAAAGAAAAAAGATATGGTAAACGACAATAGTAGTATTATATTCTTATCTTTATAATAATACTTAGATGTTTTCCCACAGCAAGAGTCTTATTAATATCAACGTCAGGTATCAGAATTTAAAAAAAAAAAAAAAAAGTGGGAAAAGATACGGTTGGCTATGGAATGCCCACTAGCTAATAGTAAAAGTTAGTCCGTAATAATTCATAGAATATATATGTAAGTCTTGCCCTTTAGAATTTCAGAAGGGTTACTTACGAGCACTTTTAATATAGCCTCCACCATATATTAAAATCATAGAAATCAATGATTAGGATTTACGGGGGGACCTTAATTAAGAATAAGATTGTTCAACTTGATACTCATTACCTTTCCATTATAATACTATATTTTTTTTAATTTCAATTTATATGGCATTAAGTTGAATGACTACAAATTAAAAAACTAATAATTGAACTTGATAATTCTTGTAGGGAAAAGGGTTTGAAAAATACTTTAATTTTGGTCGAAATTGTTGTTACGATGGAGGACCTTTTACCCCTCACTATTTTATAGTGTATTTTAAAGATATATATGTGCCCACGTGGACACGTTACTATTTATAATTATGCAATATTTATGATATTCATGTGGGCACTATATACCTTTAAAATACACTATTAAATAGTGCAGGGGTAAAAAGTCCTTTCCAAAGTTCGGCATAATTACATCAATTTCGATCAAAATTCAGATATATTTCAGACTTTTTCCCCCTTCTTTTAACATGTTATAGTATTTATATGACTATGAAACTTTTAAAACATATTTGAAATGTATTTTTTTTTTAAATGTAATGTGTAAACTGAAATGAAAAAGTAACTTGAAAATAAAAAAACAGATAAATATAGATGATTTTTTCAATCTTGTTAGATCTGAACAAGATATGTTAATTCCTTTCTCCATTTAAGTGAACATTGATTATATTACAAAAGAATCAAATTATTTGAGTTGAAATATTGGATGGCTAGTGATGATCGAGTTTGGGTTGTTTCATGAGCTGATTTTAAGCTAGCTTTTGCACTGCCTTAATAAATTTGAAAATAATAGACAAAAGATCCATTTTTGTTTTCTATTTAAATCTATAAAGGAAACTTTTTCTATATATATAAAATTAAATCCATAATTACAAAACATAGCAGGAAATGAGACCCTTTCTCTGATTTTCCAAGTAAAACTCAAGGACTTGTGATTGTTTTTTTTCATGATTTAGATCATGTTTGGATTGACTTAAAAAAAGTAACTTTTGAGTTAAAAATAAAAATTCAAACTTAAATGATTTTTAAGTCAAAAAATAAAAAGTAGGGGTAGACCTACTTTTGGTTTTTAACTTATTTTAAGTTATTTATAACATTGTCAAATACTTCCTAACTTATTTTGTGTCGTTTTTGACTTATTTAAAATTATCTTTATAATTATCAAATACCTTCAGAAGTCAAAATTTGACTTAAAAGTATATTTGACCAACTTTTAAATCAGTTCAAACACCCTCTTAGTGGTTCAAACAAACCAGGCTCATCTGGCACGAAACGTATTAGAATTCTGGCCCAAAATATCTGTGTTATGGCCCAATCCTTCCTCCTTAATTAACGCATCAATTTAAATTCGAAAATATTTATACAATCATATTATTTATAAAGTAATTACATGTAAGATTCTACAATAAATATTAATCGATAATCTGATAGAATTGGAAACTAAATTTCTATTTATTTTTCTCGTTATATATTTTTCTTTAATAAGTATTTCGTTGCAACAAGGCATTAGCCAAATAACAATATTCTCACTCTCCTTCTCTTTTCTCAAATCATTGCTATGAATAGTAATTAGACAAACTATAATTATGTTCCACAATTATGGTCCATGCTTGGGTTGTTTGTGATCAATTTTTAAAGGAACATCACATATTTTAATATGATCAATTATATGTTACACATTACACACTCAGAATTTCTCATAAGCCTTAAAATAACCATCTAAGAGATTGATCATATTTTATTCACATCACATATTTTGATTAAGGGTTTATATATATATATTGGAGGTTATAATTAGGGATGACAATAGGGTGGCACCGAGCGGGTTGAGCTTAACCCACAAAATTTCTAAAATTTCTGGCTCCACCCTGCGTAGCAACTTTTTTTCATTTTCAACCCGCCTCTCCCGCTCCGCATAGATCCGTCCCGCATAATTGTTTTAATTATTTTCTTTTTCTAGTTAAGTTTGATACTAAAAATTAAATTTATAAAAACAAATTCATTTTTTCATTAAGTTGTATTGATTTAATAGATAATTACTTAAAAAATTATTTTTTAGAGGTCAATTGGGAAACACGTAAGAAATTGTGTTTTTTTTATTGAACCATTTTCATTTACTATCTTGAATATTTTAGTAGCTTTAAATAAATCACTTAATAAATAATGTTCTATCACTCTTATAATATGTAAAAAGTTAAAATTAGTTCGAACCCGCATAAAATTACATAAACCCGCAATCCACCCAGCCCGCAATAGTTTTAGATAAACCACTTCGATCCACCCCACATTCCTTCCATCTCGCACAACCTTAAACCCACCCTTAGCCTTAAACCCACCTCGCCCCCATTGCCATGCCATACTAGTTATAAGTATTTTTTTTCCGGAGATCCAAATATGTTAAAAGTTGTTAAATTAATCACTTACGCCTCACTTTCAAGTAATGCAAGAAAAGATGTATAATTTGGGTTGTAAATAATTTTTGAAATTCTTATACATAAAATCCACTTGTAAATCCAAAGTTTATACTATAATTTTAATAGAAAAACAGCCTAATTATATAACTATTCCTACCATATAACTAATTCTCAAAATAATTACGTATTATTTCACTAACTAATAATTTCATACGTATTAGATTTCAAGTCAGATACACTTGAATACATGTATTTTTACTACTAGATACATTTTATATAGGGAGAGAGGCAAGCGAGAGAGTCATTGTATCATAAATACATGCGAAAACACTAATTACATATATATGGGATACTAGACACATTATGAAACTTAGATGCATAGGGAGAGAGGAGAGCGAGAGAGTTACTAGATACATACAAATCTACTTGGATGTATTGTATTTAGAGTAAATTGCACTTAATTCATGTATTTGGACATGTCAAATATATGTATATGAGAACCAAAATTTGACACAAATAATAATTTCGAAAACTCAAAAAAGACATATAACTAGACTCTAAACTAATAAAATTTGTGTTGTTTGCCCGTTTTAATATATTCTACAGACTACAAAGGAATGAAAGCTATGGCCTATGCATAAAAAATCCAGACACAATGTGTGGTGTAAAAGGTTATAATTTATGCAATGACAGCTTTTATTGATCAGACATGAAGTTGAAGATGATGACCCACCATTCCAAAGTTGATTCCAATTATTTTCACGTGTTTTATGTTTTGTGATTTTTGTAACCTCTCTATTTTTCACCTTAAATATCATACAATTTAATAATTAAATACAAAAATATAACATGAAATTAATGATATTAATAAATGTCAAATTTTGTTTAAAATATATTGTAATTCTTATCAAATTTGGAGAGTAGTTTTCTAAAATTAATTGACTTAACTATGGTTATGATATTTATTAATATAATATAATCTTGACCTTTAAATTTTAAATATGACACATGTCTCTAATCTATATGTGCACTTGACAAAATGAAGGGGAGCCGGATCCATCATGAAGCGGTCTTTGACACTGGTTGACACGTCAATTTCAAAGAAAATGGGTCTCACATTCAAATTTTATGCTATGCATTATGCATAATATGGTGGGTAGTTATATTCTCTTAACTAATATCGAAAAGATAAAAAAATTGTCTCCATTTTTTAAAATAGCAATTAATCATTTTGAATTACTTAATTTTAATAAGAATGGCAATTAAATGAGTAACTAAGTAATTTGAATTATTCCCTTCGTTTACTTTTTACTTGTCACTTATTCTTAAAACACATTTTCATTTTTACTTGTCACTTTTGATATATTAATAAAAAATAATTTTTTTTATGTTTTACACTCAGTGTTAAATACTTATTTTCCAAATCATTTTTCAAAATCTACTACTAAACATTATTTAATAAGAATAATTTGATAAAAATATATATATAGTAATAATTATTTTCATAATGTGTTATTCAAACAGTAGGAAGCAAAAAAAAAAAAAAAAAAGAGTTTTGCATCATATTGTTGGGTTTGGAGTTCCAAATTCTAACAAAAATCTAAGTCACGACAATTGTGCTGCCACGTCAGAAGCAGTTGTTAAATACTCACTCGTAACTTAAAAAGCAATGTATATTAGTTTGTTTTATCCAATAGAGTACTGACATGTCAAGCCTTCATGGGGTTTTCCGTCTTTTAACTCACCTTTCTCTTACAACACCCTCTTATATTTGACCACGTGTTCACTCTTTGTAGTACCGACCGCGTAAGATCACAGCACAATTCATTCAGTATAAATTAGCACCATCTTCTTGTTTCTAGGTTGTTCAAATCGATTCTTCACTTTACCAGTACTGATCACTCTCTCTCAATCTGGTAACACTTTCCTCTCTCTCTCTCTCCATTTTTTTCTTCAATTTAGGGTTTTACTATGCTCTTCAATTCTTGATCGCAAATGTGAATCTCTACCGGAACTATTTAAAGGTTAAAATAATTGTAAGAATTTCTAGTAAATGCTTCGTTCTTCGAAGATTTGTAGGGATTTTGTGATAAAAAATAGTGAGTTCTGTATGATTTGTGTTTTTTGTTTTGAGCTTCATTTCTTTCTTAGAATCTACAATTTTTAATTGAAGTAGAACATGGCGGAAGCTAGTGCACCAGCTGTACCAAGTACTGAGTTGTTGGAGTGGCCAAAGAAAGATAAGCGCAGAATGCTGCATGCTGTGTATCGTGTCGGTGACCTTGAGCGTACCATCAAGTAGGTGGTTAGATGTGATGAGATTCTTTGCAAGTGTTGATCTTGTTTTCTTGGTTAGATAGTAATAGTATCTTCTTATTGTTGTTAGGTTTTACACAGAATGTTTTGGGATGAAAGTGTTGAGGCAGAGAGATATTCCAGAGGAGAAGTATTCCAATGCTTTTCTTGGTTTTGGCCCAGAAGAGTCTCACTTTGTGGTGGAGTTGACATATAGTAAGTTTAAAGCTGTTTTTTTATGTCTGTTATAACTTAAATTTGGATTCTTAATTCTAGATAGCCCCCTTATCAATTTCATGAAAGAAAAAGATTTTGGTCATCTCTCTATGGAGTTCATGCCGTGTGATAAGCCTCTAAAGAAGTGCGAGCGTTGAGATTTAGCCACTCATCTTAGAACTCCCTTGCCTTGAAATTACAGGGATATGTTGTTCTTGCTTTGTTCTCTGGGTTTTCTTTGGGGGGTGGGGGGAGAGTTGGAGAATAAAGCATGCATAACATTGTTAGGATACTCAGTATATGGTCCGGTAGAGAGCTTCTTGGAGGAGGGGATGCCAGGTAGTGACTTGATTTTACTGAACCAAAGGCACATTATTTGGTTAAGAGCATAGATTTTAATAAATAGTTTACCTATTATCCAACACCAATAATTGAATTATATACTGTACCTTGAAGCGTAAATTTCAAATCTTACATAGATACCATTGTACAGATTATGGAGTTGATAAGTATGACATTGGAACCGGCTTTGGGCATTTTGCTATTGCCACACCAGATGTAAGTAATTTTTGGTAAGCAAAATTATGTGCACCATTTATTTCTTCTAATTGTGCTTTGTTCCTCCTTTTCTTAAGGTTTACAAACTGGTTGAGGAGATAAAGGCTAAGGGTGGAACTGTCACAAGGGAGCCTGGTCCTGTCAAGGGTGGATCTACTGTTATTGCTTTTGTCAAAGATCCTGATGGCTACCTATTTGAAATCCTCCAGAGAGAGTCTACTCCTGAACCATTTTGCCAAGTGATGCTTCGTGTGGGGGATCTTGAACGCTCTATCAAATTCTACGAAAAGGTGACTTCTCTTATTTATATTTGCTCTTTTTTAGATATCCTTTTGTGTTATATCCTTGATTTGCCAAATGCAAACTTCAGACAGAAATTTCCAGCATGAAATGAAAAGAAGATGCTTGTCATTTTTATGGACACATGCATTTGTCTCAAATCTAGTTTATACAATACACCAAAAGCAATGCAGCAACAACAACTAAGCTAAGTCCCAAACAAGTTGTAGCTATCACCCATATGAATTTTTCTCTTCCATTGTGCCCTAATTTTTAGCCAAGTCTGTTTTGATACGAAACATTTGCATGTCTTTTGAGACAACTTTTTCCCATGTAATTTTATGTCTAATCCATCTCCTTCTAACACTTCACTTTCCATAGTTTCACGCCTACGTACTGGTGCATCTATAGGTTGACTCAGAACATGTCCAAACCATCTCAAGAAACCTTCTAGCAATTTATCCTCAATGTGTACTACTTGCAGCTTCTGGCAAATGCAGTCATTTCTAATCTGGTTTGAACGCACATCCAGCTTAGCATCCACATCCCCGCAACACTCATCTTGTGGATATATTGGACTTTAACAACCCGCGTTCTCTACCATATAACATAGCCGGTCTTATAGCTATTCTATAGAACTTACCTTTTACTCTGGTAGGTATCCTTCTATCACATAACACCCCGGTTGCACTTCATCATTTCAATCATCTGGTTAACCCTTTTGAGTAAGAATCATCTGGTTAACCCTATGAGTAACATCTTCATCTGTCACTCAATTCTCTTGAAACAATGAGCAATAATTTCTTATATTTCAAACCAAAATAGTGATAGCATTGGGTTAAACATGTTCATGGGGCTAAACCCTTACTTTTCTCAAGCCTTAATCAATGTGGCCCTTCAAATTTGTCCAAGGTATACCCACTGTGATAGGAATTCCGAAAGAAGATAATTGCAATGCATTCATAGTTGTTGCTTTTTGTAATGGTGTTGTACGCATATGATGGCTTTAGACATGAATACACGTCACATGGGCCATATTGTAATTATCTATGTTGTAATTTTTTAATCTACACGCACAGTGTGCAATTTGTGGTTTGACAGAGTTTGTCTTTGAATGCAGGCACTTGGGATGCAAGTGGTGAAGAAAGTTGATAGACCAGAGCATAAGGTATGCTTGATTGTTTTTTGAAACTATAAGCTAAGTTTGATTTTTCTTTTGCTAGCCTTGGAGCCCAGATTACATATACAATAACTGATGCTTATTTTTTATGCTTGTGCAGTATACCGTTGCTATGATGGGATATGCTCCAGAGAACGAGACGACTGTTCTTGAGTTGACATACAACTATGGTGTGACTGAATACACAAAGGGAAATGCTTACGCACAGGTTGATTTACTAGCATGCATATTTTCTCCTCATTTCAATTCTTTTATCCCCTTTTTGAGTAGTGTGAAAGAGTGGGTATACTGCTTGGGGAATTCCTTCCAACCAAGTCTCGGATCCTTTTCCTTGTTCTCACTAAAGGAATGATCATTCAATTCTCTTGGCTCTCTTTCCTCCTCTTCTTCTTATTTTTTTTTTGGTTGTGTGTGAGAGAGAATCCATGTTTTCTGGCCAAATATAAGAATATAAAAGCATTTTATTCTCTTTCTTGATTGAAATTCACTTGGAACTGTCATTGGTATCACCATGATCAATGTTTAACCATGTAACTTCATTTCAAACATCTTTTAGGCTGAACTTTCATGTGATTTTGTTCCAGATTGCAATAGGCACTGATGATGTCTACAAAAGCGCTGAGGTTGTCAATCTTGTTACCCAAGAGCTCGGAGGAAAGATAACTAGACAGCCAGGATCAATTCCTGGACTCAACACCAAGATAACTTCTTTTCTGGATCCAGATGGCTGGAAAACGGTAAGTGTCTGGCTATCACATGCTGTGTCATTGTTTTTCTGCCCTTCTGCAAGACATGTAATTAATGGGATATGAGCCCACTTTCTGTGTCCTTACCTTTGTTGTGTTTATGCGTAGGTGCTGGTTGACAATAAGGATTTTCTGAAGGAGCTAGAATCGAAGTAACTGGTCAAGAAGATGTTTGGTCGTATTTTACTTCACTATGAATAAATAGTCTGCTGTGGTGTGTTTGTGTAATGCGTATGTGTAGCACCGTAATCTACTACTCTTTTCTAGACATTTTCGAATTTGAATATGACATCTCTGAGTTGTTGAATATGTCTTGCTGGTTTCTGTTCACCTTGAGTTTCTATGTATGTATGAAATTATCCCATCAGCAAGTGCGGACATTATATCTTACAATCACTCCTGCTCACACGAAGCAGATAACTTCATGCGATATGCATTAAGATTAGATGTTTGGATCTAAATACACATTTGAATATTTAATAATTTTAGACGGTTTGTTAAAAATTGGTAATAAATATAAAAATTCAAACATAATTGTCTCTGTCAACTTGGAATGGTGTTGACGATGATTGTGGTTGTGGGTAGAGGTGGTTATTAATTGTGATTGATAATTTTGGTGGATGACAATAATAGCTAATGGTGGTGGTGAAGGAAGGTTAGCAATACAAAGTGGTGACTAATGATGATGATTGTAGCTGAGAATGCACTGTGAGTGATGAAAGTGGTAGTTGTGGCGGCTAATAGTAAGGGTCTTGATTGACAAAAGTGGTAATTCTGGCTAAAGATAATGGTTTGGAGTAAACCGTCGTCTTTGTAAAAAAAATATATTCTTTATATACATCTAAATGATATTAAAGACTTGTATTAGATTTTAATATTTAGACTCATTAAGTGATTGCAAATTAAAAGAAAAAATCAATGTATTTGATAGTTAAGACCCGAATGATTACAATTCGATCCCAATAATTAAGATTAAAACCTTCGTTAAATGCGGGGCCTAAATAGATAACATCAAGCTTTCAATCCTATTAGAACATAATAGGGGTATTTGAATATAAGTACTGAAGACGAGGGCACTGGATACATCAACATTTTCCTCAGCAAAGGGGGAAGCTCTAGATAAACAATTTGCCCATTGGACAAAAGCTACAGGTGAAGCAATAGTTAATTGCTTTCCTGAGATTTGCTAACAGCTAGCCTAGAAAAATAAGGGGGAGGCTGTGAACTGAACCAACAAATTTTCTAAAAATGCAGATGGAAAGAATATGAGAGCACAGGGCAGGCACAACTATGGCCTATAGGACTGGAAGTTCCCAGCAGATAATACACATACAACAATTTCAAGTTGAGCAACTCCTCTACCTACAACATACTTCTGGAAGGTAACCAATCATAGATTTGTGTCCATGGGATAGCAGCCAAGAACTCGAATGAATCTTGCAAATTCCTGCATTGAAGAAACATTAAGAGATTCAGAAATGTGGTGTTCAAATCCTGCCAGCATGGCAGACCATAATATACAACCTGCAAAGAGAGTATATGAAAGAGGAGGAAAGACAACAGCATTTTGCCTCAATCCCAAGCAAGTTGGAGTCGGATATAGGAATCTGCACTGTCCACATTTGGAAATATATGGGTGTGTGTGTCTATATATACACATACCAACAAGTTTCTATAGCACAAAAAGGAATAGAAGGAGAACCAAAGAAATAGCACATGATGTTTTGTTCAATCTTGTTGCCCAGAACTCTAAAAACAAGAAAGGCAAGAAGGCAACATCTGATGTTGATATTAATAAATAGTAAATGCATTTGGAAGATCAAGTGACGAACAGGTGGCACAAGATAGCAATTTCAACAGCAACAAGACAACACATGTAGATGGTAATAGAGCCACCTTAGCAACTTGTTTTCTGGCTGAGGGGGTCATATAAGAGATAGTTGTACTAACCTGAAGATGCTCAAGAGCATATTGAGCTCGAGGGTCTGCCATCGATGCTTCAAAGTCTATGTAAAAAAGGTAGTCAAAGTACCTGCCATCAAAATTTTGTCACTTTCTTAAGTTCCACAGCAACACGAGTAGGCCAAGTTCAAATATACCCTAGCCATGAGAAGAGGCAACATGTGCCGGTGTGTGAACATAAAGGATCATCTTGCACTTGTTTCTTCAGCCAGAAAAATTAAGGGACTGGAGCTACTGGATGTTGTTCAATCTTGCTATGACTAAACAACATCTATGGTTTGGAAAAGTGGGAAAGGAAACGATTTTATAATAAAGAGAAGGTAGTATTGTGAAATAAATATATGGTTTGAAAAGGAAGTGGTGAGAAACTAAAGATGGTCACATTAATGGGTGCAGTTATCCACCCTAATTCTTTTGCTTCTTCCATTAAACAAGGATGAACACAAATTCAAAACTTCCAATACCACCCTTCTCTTCCCCAGCAAAGTTAAAAGGATAAACAAACACAACCATCTCAATGACTTGTGTGATACCCTTTGTTTTCAAGGCACTTGAACTATTTTTTTGTTCTTCTTTTTTGGCTAAGCTTTAGGCACTTGAACAGTTTATAAAGCCATATATATATATATATATATATATATATATGTACCTTTAACATGTTTGACAAACAGAAAATTAGAAGTACACGATGCTATCAAGTATCAAGGACCTCTATAGTAGCATATCAAGCCTATACCAGACGAAAGGACTAAATTCACTAACTTGTAGATCCATCTTTCCTCCAAATTATGTTGCTTTATCTACATGCTTCAGTAATCACAACCTTGAAGAAGGATTGTGGGGCATGGAGTGGGACAAGGTCATAATAACGAATATATTGTAGGAGGGAGAGAACCAGTTAAATGCACCTACCAACAATTTTTATTTTTTTTCAGAATTGCAAATGAAACAAAGGAACATGTTTGACGGGAAGTGTTTTCCTAGAAAGTTTTCTACTACTTATTTTTGTTGTTTGGTAAATAAGCAGAAAATATTGTTCTAAAATCATTTATACATAATCTAGGAAAATACTATGGGATGGGTGTGGGGATGAAGGTGGGCTGGTGGGGTGGAGGATGAGAGTGGTTGGGGTGTTAGGAGTGTGGAGGAGATAATGAACGTGCATTGCCGCTTATGGAACTTGTTTTCCCTACTCCCACCAAGAAAGCCATTTTCCTAAAAAAACTATTTTTCAAAACATTTTGACCAGCCTAACACGAGTAAATTGGAAAACATTTTCTATAAAATGCTATCCTCCCTACCAAACACATCCAAAAAGATGATTTTTATATAATCACTTTTTTCTTTAAGAAGAAATTAGCTAAGTTGTGGGCGTAAAGCCAACTTTGAATGTTGAGAGAACTATTATATCAATCAATCAACTATGGTCAATTCCAAACTAGTAGGAGTCGGCTAGATGAACCCAATATATCCATTCCACTCTATTCATGAATTCAATATTTAAAGGATTCACAAACAATATTGAATTCAAGAATGCCACCATCAAACCAATACATCAACTTTTACATTGTCTTTTAACCCACTGAAACACTCCTCTATTTGGATGTGGGATTAGCTGTACTTTGCGAAACTCATACACGGAGAGTTCTGAACAGCGATAACAAATAATGGTAATGGAAACCAGGGATTATAACTCTAAGATATCCAGAGTGGAAAAGATAAATTAAACAAAGCCGACATGGTTTCAGCCAGTAACTATTCCACAGTGCTTAGTGCAATAAACAGATTTAAGACTCACTTGGCACTTCCTTTGTTGGAGTCATCTACTACCCTTAAAGGGCGCTTCTTTTGCGGTCGGCTCTCGATCTGTATGAATGCAACAGAACATGTATCAGAGCCTTTTAACTAGAGAAGGGAACTACAAAAGCATTTCCAACAAAAATACCTTCGTTAAATTGATCTCTCTCAGAGCAAAAACTGCTAAGGCCTTGAATAGAACTCCAGGTCCTTCTTCCAGAGTGAAGACGATGCTAGTCTAGAAAATGTAGGGGAAATGAAAGGGAACATCAATTCTTTGTATGAACAAAATACGTTCGATAAAGAAGAAATATGATATTACCTTATACGGCCTATCAGTTCCTGAAATAATGGGCTCCCTTGCTAGTATCAGAAATCTGGTGATATTATCTGGATCATCCTGGTTATTGGGTCATTCAATTAAAATCACATTACTGAAGTTTCACAGCAGATTATAGCAAATAGATTTGGCTAATTGTTTTGCAGTTTTTAGCTGCACCAGCTTGGTCAAGAGTAGAACCAAGTTGATAAAGACGCTAAAGCAGAGAAAAGAACCCTTTAGTGTGGCCCAGTGGTTTGGGCTTGGGACTTCCATGTTGGAGGTCTCAAGTTCGAAACAATTTGCCAGCGAAAGCAAGGGGTTTGCCTTCTGGGTCGAGCTCGTAGCACCAGGCTTGCCTAGAGCAGGTTACCTCTCCTGTGTGGTTTGCGAGCTATTGCATAAGAGCGGGGATTTTACCCTGTGCGCACCCAAAGGGTAGCAGCTGTGGGTTTCCCTGGTCAACGCAAAAAAAAAAGAAAAAAAAGAAGAGAAAAGACTTATAAATTAAATATCTTCTATGGTTCAGAACAAATAGGTCTCAGACTGCCTTAATAACTATGATGTTTGGTATCCGATACAAGTGTAGATCTAGAGGCCAGATTCGTCATCACATAAATTTTAGGACTTGACAAAATTATTTTAATAGTTTTAATCAACAATATAATTTGCCTCGATTTCTATTTGATAAAGTTAAATGGCTATTGATTATTGTGTAATTATGATGATTTTTTACGTTCAATTAGTTAAATATTCAAAGTTTACTAGTTACTATTCAACTTCATTGATGGGGATAAAGTTTAGAAAATTCGACACATGTGCAGTGGCATTTTTGGAGGATCCGACTTAGCTTAATAAGGCAGTCGTAGGAATAAACACAAAGACGCATCATGCTAAAACTTCTACTCGCCCATCCCACTGTTGTCAAAGACGCGCTTAAGCCCTAAAGCGAGGCTCAAAACGTGTTGAGCACTACGTCTTGCTTAATGTGTCCTTCAATGTCGTCTTAGCCTTAAACTAAACATATATATTTGTTTTTTTCTCCCTTGGCGGTTATTTCATTAAAGCTCACGCTTTATTTGCGCTTAAAGCTCCAACGAACCTTAGAGCTTTTATGTCCTTTTTTATTTTGACAACACAGGCCCATCCAGACAAGTTTTAATTGTTATCTTGTAACTGCACAAACCAAAGACGAGTTCTTCACATACTGAAATCCACATAATTCCACTCAAAGTATCCAAAGCAGATTAGAGGAAGAGAAAAAGTCGGGAGGGGGAGGAGAAAAGCATGTAGAAATAAGAGTACCAATGTTCCCCTAATCTCCTGCAGCAGAACACAGAGCGAAAAATGAAGCTCAAAAGATTCAAATACAGCTATGAATTTGAACTCAAACTTAGAACCATTATTATCTGCAACCAAAATACCTATATTGGTGCTGAGTTTATGACAAGGAAGATATTTGTGATCTTGGAATAACCTTGCCATACCCCAATCACCATCTTTGTGGTTAAACATTTTTTCACTGGCCATTGACCTACCATACTCCTAATTTATCTGGGTTCACAACCAGCTAGGCGAAGCATACATGGATGGAGTTGAGCCCAAACACATACAGACATGAAATATTTTAGCAGACTGGTTCACAGTTGAAATTGCCTCTAAAAAATCATTATTTATTTTCCCAGGTTTACCAAAATGAAACACCCTAATTTTGACACCATGCAAGTTCCTTAAAGGAAATGTATTTGCTGCTCATTACAGGCTGGATGAACAGTAAAATGGAAAATGTTTCTTTATAAGCCAAGATTAAATCAATAAATATCCATGATCTGTTTCTCATCATTCTATTCAATCCATAAATTATAAATAAAGAATAAAAAATAAATCCATCCATCCATCCATGTTGCTAGCTCTTAAGCTTGAAATTGCTTATGGTTCCATGTGAAGATAAAGACAAAGAGTGAGCAAAGTGCAAAGGAAACTACATATCACATTTATAACAGTTCTTAGATAGGGATAACTACAGTGAGGAAACATGAAAATACCAGAAACTATTGTAGGTTTCCCTATCAAAGATAAGCCACAATCTTCAAGAAAACTATTGGTCGATAGGCAAACTATGCAAATGCTATTATTTTATGAACATGTAAGCACACTGGATATTCATACACTCAAGTCATGATTGCCCACAATGTTGGCGACGCAGGCTCAAGAAATAAATTATTAAAAAGACAATCAAGTGCAATTTCAAAAGATGCAATATGACATGGAGTAAATACAAAAGGGAGAACCTCAGAAATGCAAAATCCTAACCTGAATTCTTTCAGCAAGAATGCTGAGCCCGTAAATCTCTGCAGCTCGAGCACTTGCAACTGCTCCAGTATCTCTTGCTCCTTCAGATGCGACAATCTGTTGAGGTGTCAAATAATGTGGAAATAAAACCCGCTGGGGATGAGAAAATTTAATGGAATACCTGTGCAGCACTGGAAGTATCATCACTACTGAGCCTTGCAACGCCTAACTCATTCAACATAATGTTGCATTGTTCAAGTGCCTGAAAGCAAGTAATGGTTGTATTAGCATTTACCAAGTAGAAATGGAAGCAATATATATTCGATGTGCAAAACTAAAGGAAGTAGCTGTTTCTATTTTAATTTATCAAAAAGGAACTCATGTATAACTCAACCCAAAAGCTAATTCAATATTTCTACATCTTTTTAGATTAACGAGGAGAAACATCAGATTCTTCTGAATAATGAAATAAACGATAACCTGAGGGTGGCTCACGACGCGCTTTAATTCCTCTTTCCTGATTCCTGGCAAGCCCAAAAGGCAGTGGTTAACAAGCAACTGAACTTCTCCCACAATATGCAGCCTATGCCGAAGGAGTAGATCATAGTTACGGTGGATGCTCCCGGCAACTGAATTTTCGATTGGGAGTACAGCTTTGTCTACTAACCATAATTCAACCGCCTGAGAAAGGAGAACTAATACTATAAAGGTGTGAAAAAATGCAAAATATCTTCACGAACAAAATCACTTTGGTTTAAAAACACAAATACCTTAAATGCAGCCTCAAACTGATCACATGGGACAGGTTCACATTTCGGGTATGCTTTAAGTGCAGCTGCCTCACTATATGCACCTGGAACTCCCTACGTTAGATAAAGAAGATTAGTTTATAAGGAATCTCACTTAAGAAAGAAGTTAAAACGTTAAGAGCATGGAGGTCCTTGTTGTCTACCTGATAAGCAACTCGCACATTTGAATCATCATGCTGACCACTAGAAAGATATGTCGCAGATAAGGGTTCTGCAATGAAAAAAAACGTGTGCCTCATGATGTAGACAAAATGGAGCACAAGAACTCAATTTACCAAATATTTATTGAGTTGGGATATTTAGCCAAAGTTTTTTTTGTGGTTTCATCCATGACAAAATATAGATTACTATTAACCTATTATCTTCCATGATAGTTGTGGAGTAAATGAAATCTAAACAAGGCCATTTACAGAAAATGCACAATGTTTTCTACCATATATTTCTTTTCTTGTTCACTATCAACAGAGGCAACAATTTGAAATTATATTTACTTCTAAGTTAAGTAGCTTTGTGGATGCTGAAAACACCAAGTAACAAATTTGGAGACAAATGTCAAATGCATGTCACAGGAAGAAACAACATGACACAAAAATGGCACTCAACAGGATTTGAACTATAGTTTTGCTTATGCATTCGGCAGAACCCATAGCTTTGCCCAGAACCTGTATTTGTGTCTAAACATTCACTTAATTGTACAAATAATCTATCCAAAACCCAAGAAACTGCTTTATCTAGAATCTACAACCCATAAACTCAAAATCGTGGCTCCCACTTTTCGCACTCAGGCAACACGCTATTAGCAGATTCTTGCACAGACTGTCACATGTTATGTACAAAATATAAGAGAGCCCATAAAAAGAAAGCTAATTATCACACACATAATTGGATCTTTAAGACAATGACATGAACTAAAAAAGGTTACAACTTTAGGCAAAGATCAATCTTTTCATCCAATTCTACCTTGTTATAACCACAAAAGACCTCCATCTTTAGCATTCTATAAAGGAAAAAAAAACAAGTCTTTTCTGATTCTGTTAGAATCCCACCAAAAGTACTTCATTATTATTCTAAATTTGTCTCAAAACCCTATTAGACATTAAAAAAAAATTCTGAAATCACACAAACTAAATTAACAAAACATTGACAGAAAAAAACCCAAAAAAAAAAAACTAACTTGGTAAAGATTGTAAATCCCTATGAAACCCTTTTGACTGGATGATTTGGGTTTCTTGAACAGAAGCATCCCCAGGTGGTGCCAATGGCTGTTCATCTTCCACAGGAGTGATAGCTCTTTCAGTCTCAGATAACAAAACCAAACATTCCCATTTCTTATGGTCCCTGAGATTCAAGAAAGTTGATCCAGAAAGCCTACACCCATACCCCAATTTCAAAGATTGAGGATAAGTACAACAATGCTGCTGATTGGTACAACATGCCCAAATTGGCACAAGTTTCAAAGCCATGGTTTAAGTGTACCAATAGTCCCAATGTGTATAAACATATAAATTCAGACACATCAGACAGTGTTGTATGTTGTTTTTTTTTAATGAAAACTTCAATCCATCCTAAGAGAAAGGCGGATTCTTGGAAAAACTGAGGAGAAAATGTAGAAACGGTGGGGAAGTAGGTAAGCAGAATGTTGGCAACACGTTTTCAATTGTGTTGAACTAAAAAAGAAGAGGAAAAGAGTATTAAATGTTATATTAATTTCAATTGTGTTGAACAAAAAGAGGAAAAGAGTAATAAATAGTAAGTATATTATTAGTACTACTGATATCAGATTTCATTAAAAATATAATCTATTTAAGCTCATTGTTTTTAGTGGGGTTATTATTAGAGAGTGTCATATATTCGATTAATCATGAATTATTAATTTCATTTTCGAATTATTGATAGTCTTAAAAACATTTATTTACTTAACTGAATGAACTTATATCCATGATTTTGTAACATGAGTAAACTACACTCCTAAATTCTCATTAAGCTTAGGAGTTGTTTTCAACGTTTCTCTCGAATTTTTATTAAGAGTTAGCTTCATGCTTCTACAAGAATTTAATATCACTTGCTATATCTTTTGCAAATTGGGTGTAAACCTAAGTTTAGTTAGTCAAGTAGAATGATGTTTTTAAAACTATCAATAGTTTAAGGATGAAACTAATAACTCACATAGAATTTAAGGTGTTTTCGATACTTCTCCCCAAATCTAAACTACATTGTATTATCACTAGCTTCCACTTTTATTTTGTTAGGTAGTAGGTAAAATTTCAAAGATTTATGTCATTAGTTTCTCTTTTATATTAAAAAAAAAAACTTAGAGAAAGGAATATTTCTAACAAGTCTTTTTTTTTCTTTTTTTTAAGGAGGGTCGGGGTTGGGTAAACCCTTTCTTTTCACGTTTGAGGTTAAAAATAATGATAAAAAAATGAAATTGAAGCGATATCTATACGCCAAAGCTAGTGTAGACCTAAACGTATTCAATTTTAGTTAAGATCTTTATTAAAACTTCTTGATTTCTTTATAAATAAATATTTGAAAGTTTATAGGATATTCGAGATGACTCTCAAAAATGAAATAAAAGCTATGCCTATTCGCTGAAGTTGGTGTAGTTAAATGCTTCAAAAAGATCTATGAAATCCTCTTTACATGGTTATCAATAAATTCTAAGAAGGTCCAAATCATTACGTATGGAGAAAAGAGAAGAATCAAGAGAACAAACATGTTTGTATCCGTGTTATTTTTTCAATATATTATGTTTCTTCATATTTTATTTGTAATTTCAATTTATTGTCTATCACATTAAAATTTATTGCAAACAACTGGAAATAAGTTGAGGACCTTTTAACAAGTCTATCAAATAGAAGATGACACACGCCACCCTTTCATGACTTCAAGTTCCTTTCTTCATAGTCAAATCTGATGATACACTTTGACAATATTACCTATAAGATAAAAGACTTATAAAGTGATTGAAATCGCTTAGGTCATTTTACACCATAACCACTGCATATTTTAATGGAATACTGAATTTATGAATTCAATACTCTAAAATATGAATTGAATATCATACTAAATACTCTATTTCTTAATTGAATATTATACTTATTTTAGTTTAGAATTAAGTATATATTTGTGTTTTGTATGAATTAAATATTGAAGTTTCCAAATGAATATTGTAATTTTGTAGTGAATACTTTATTTCCAAATTGAATACTATAGTTTTGGATAGAATATTGCACTTCTGAATTGAACATTATAAATTCGAATTGAACACTTTGTGTCTAAATGCAGTTTGTATAAATCTCCTCAAAATTTTGAAGAATAATGGAGGAATTTCTAAGAAACCATTTTGAGAAAAAGATGGTACAATAATAACAACATATCCAATCTCCTAGAGGTTTGAGAATGATAGAATATATGTAATTTATTCTTATGAGAATGATAGAATATACATAATTTATTCTTATGAGAATGATAGAATATAAGTAATTTATTCTTACCTTTATGTTGGATCTTGAAAGATAGAAAAATTGTTTTTGATAGGCCTTCAGCTAAAAATAAAACATTTCAAAATAGATTGAGAAAAGAAATAACATGAGTGGAGAAGTCGTGACATAATTCTACAAAAAACATGTTAAAGAAACATGAAGAAAAAAAACAAATGATACGATAATTGAAGTGCAAGAATCAATAGCTAATAACAAACATCAAAGGACAAGGAACTCCCTAAATAATATACAATTACTAGCACATGAAAAGATAATTTAGACAACACTTTACTATCTACTAACTTTTCACCCTAACTTGTGTCCTTTGCCACAATCTCATGCATATATATGGTCATGTCCTCGATAAACTGATATTGTGTCATGTCATGTCTAATCACTCCTATTCGATCCCCAATAATTTTTCAACCTACTTCTACCTCTCATGAAACTATCCATAATCGATCAACCCCTCAAACCTCTCACATTAGAGATTCGTACATCTAGTCTTCACATTTTCATTCCATTTCAACCTTATTTTCCACATCTTGTCTTCCTCCTAGGTATCTTCCTCTCCATTCTTATCTATAACTTTATTGATTAAAAATTTCAGCAATTATATTGATTTAAATTTTTAGCATGCATATCTATTTTTACTTTATATTTTAAATAAATAAAAATATAGAGTTGAATTATTTTTTCATAATAAATATTCAAAATTGTTCTTTCACTTAATAATACTAAAATGTAAAATAAACTTTTGATATATATATTATAGATGTCTTTTTTTATAATTTGAAATTCAAAAGCCTTTTGAATAAACTAGTCAAACACAATCTCAACATCAAATACTAAAAAATTACTTCACAATTATCTGAAAACTTATTCGCACTCAATATTTATATCATACCAATAAATACAATGTGGTTGCACCAAAGACTTCTAGCCCTTTCAGTACCATTTTAAAATCACTTACGTATAACAAAATTAATAACATGATTTGATCATTTAAACACCTGATGTGAATAAATTAATACGGTTTCTCTCTAAGAACTTAAAAGATATTCGGTTTTTTGTTTAATTTAACCATTAATTATATGGTTAATAGATTTGATACTATTTAGTATATAATACTAATATGTTAGACAATGTAATATTGTATGGTTGAAAAGAGATAATTCTACAATCATATCGTTATCATCAAGGCTTTCAATTTTGGTTTGTATGTGCTAACATTTCTTTAAAGTCATATGGGAATTAAACAAATTTTAAAAAAAGGCTAATGAACAATAGATGAATGCTACTCCTAAAATGGAATGCAATCAATCAATCCATTATTTTTCTCATTTCAAAATGTAGTGCTATTGTTGGGTTAATTAAAATAAGCAGTGGATTTGTTAGTGCTTTTATTTGGAATTTGGTGGAAATTGGAAGATGCTTAGCCAAATTCACCTTGTGACTTGTGATATACCAACTAACTTCTCATATAAAGATTAATACATATATCATAGCAAAATTTGTAAATACATTTCATTCAAATACTTAAATTATGATAGATTGTAATTGAGCATTTGAACACATGATATAGTACGTATATTATATGAAATATTTTTGGTTCAAATTCTGCACGTGTTCTCAAATATTCATTACATAAATTTTATAAGAAGTGAAGTACGTACAAAGGTTGGGTTATGAGGGCAATAAGGGCGAAGGTGAATATGAGAAGAGTTGGAGTGAGGAGGACACAATTAACGTGAAACGTGTTTTTTTCTACTTTCGCTAGAAAAGTCAATTTCCACATTTTAAAGAACTTATTTCTTTCTAAATATTTTGATCGATCAAACATAAAAAATTAAAAAATATTTTCTATTTTCCACCATACCGAACACACGCGTCATCACTATATATATTTTTTTCTTCTCTCATCTATTCGGGCCGTTTGGTATAAACAAACCAAAACACTTTACACGTGATTTATATAACTTATTTTATTCAATGTCAATCAAATACAATTACGTTATTATCAATATCAATTCCAAAGGTAGTGGCTAACTTTCTAATAAAGTTGAATTAACAATAAGAAATAAATTATTTACTGTAATCTTCAAGTGATATTATCATGGATATTCAAAAGGTTTTGGAGGCCATATTATGTTTTCAAGTTTCTTCAAAATTTTGAAAAGGACATTATTATAAGTAACATTTAATTATTAGTAGTTGGAATTATTAGCCATGCTTGTACCACAAAACGTGGACTTTTAGGTATATGATACAAAAATCTTTTTACAATCTTTGTATTATGTCGAATGAGATAAGTAAAGATATTTTATGAATTGAAATATTTTATAGGATTATTTTATCTCATTTTTATGTGGAATAATAATCTCATCATTTTAATATAAGTGGTGGAGTAAAAATAATTTCAAAATTAACTAATACCTTAAATCAAATATGAGATAAAAAAGTTAACATTAAATTTTATCATGATATTATTATTTTTACCCCCACATACAAAGCGACCTTGAAGACATTGAAGGTAATAAACAAGGACATCTCACATTTTATATGAGATAATAATTTGATAAGATAATCTCAAGATTAGTTGATACATAAAATCTATGACATAAATTAATTTCAGATTTTATTATACATGCCACATACCAAACAATCATCAAGGTTTGGTATGCAAATAAAGTGAAATAATGATTAGGATTAAGTTTGAGATTAAATTTATATTGACTTTGACTTAAATTATATCGTCACCTAAACATGGTATAAATTTAGTCTTAAAACTTGAAAATGTTTTATCCTATCTTCTATGTAGGATAAACTAGTCACAGTTTACTATTGACTTGGTACATACCTTAAGAAACAATAAATAATAGAGGTAATATTACTATATTATCTTTTGATATATCTTTTGACAAGTATTGTTGAATAACTATTTTTAATATAATTAACAAGTAAAAATAAACGAAGAAAGTATTATAGTTCCAAGACTACAAATTCAAAATAATTCAGTCCACCTATCAACTCTTAAGAGTCTTTTATGTAAAAGATGACTTTTTGGGTCATAATAAATACTTTTAGTAAGTGATTGATTATGCAATTTGAATCTTTGATTTGAAATCGATATTATTTGTTTAAGAATTCATTATTTATTGCAAAAATAATTAGCCAACTTACTTTACTGCTACTTTTGTAAAACCATCATCACCTCTTTAAACCCAGACAACAAGGCCTCCTACATTATTGTGATTTAGATATATACATACGAGCTGTAATATATGATTACGTAATGACTTAATATTAATATGGTATGATAATACGAGACACTATGTATAGGTGGCTGCTTGAACATAAAAATTACTATTTCATTTATTGGTATTTTTTAATTATTTTATTAATGTGATGCCTTATGATATTTTGAATGGAAGTTATGATTTGCTCATTTAATAAGAGTGTATAAGCCTGGAAGTTTTGATAATATTCACAAAATATAAGGTTTTCATATTTATGAAAATAAAAATAAAATTTGAGGTTCAAATTGCATGTCTAAACAAAAATATTTAACTTCAAATCATGATTTAAAATAATGACCAAAAAAATCCTTAAAATTAATAATTTGCGTGATCTTAAACTAGCTAGCTATTTTTGAATTTTGAATCTAGTTATAAGAGTCTTTTATTAAGGTTAAATTAAAATGAGAAAGTAGTCAAAGTTAAATAGTTTTAATACGTAGGTGATTGGGATATTGACAATCATGAGTTAGTGATTTAATTTAGCACCAACCGTGTCGTTGTCATGTGTCTAATTAGACAATTATTAAGATTTGTCCCCATGTTTTCAAATATTGAATTTCGACAAATAATTAAGCTATAGCTAATATATATATATTATCTTTCGAATTGAAAGGGATGGCACGTTATAATAATTATATATATATACCCCTTCAAGATTTATGTATAATTAATGAAAACTTCTGATATATATTGATTCTTGCATGATTATAGAGAAATATAAGTCTTAGATGACACAAAGAATAATGATTAAATAAGAATAAAGGATTTAAATTGTATATAATGATAACTTAGTTATTAGGGATGGCAATGGGGTGGTTGCGGGGCAAATCTGCTTAAATCTGCTAAGATTTTGATTCTCCTCGCCCCACTCCACATAGCATGATTAGTTGTTTTCAACCCGCCCCGCCCCACTCCATCCCACATAATTAGTAAAAAATATTTTAAATGATAGGCGTACAAGTTTTTAACTTGAAAATTTGAATTTTGTTAACTGTTTAAAGCTAAATTAACATGTTAGTGTTGCATTAAAATGCAATTTTATAATACTCATCTTTTAAAAATGTCAATAACATATTTTTTGGTAGCTTTGAATTAGGTACATTTGATGTAATAAACAAAAAATGCAAATAGTGACATACTTTTTTCTTCTTTCTAGTTTTTTGGCCATTCAAAAAAAATAAAAAATACTAAACCAGTTCCATTTGCACTTAAAACTCATCATATGATTAGTGCTCAAACATGTGCAGAACTGATTCAAAATTTATGTGAAAGCAATTTTAGGGATTTTTCATCCCTAACCCGCAATCGCCCCGCCCCATGTAAATTTTAAAAAAATATATTTAAACCCGCCCCGCTTTGCTCCCGCCCCGCCCCATTGCCATCCCTATTAGTTATTATTTTAATCAGGTTATCAATTAATATTTATAGCAAAAAATTATCTACAAAAAAATTAGGGAGAAGGGTTTGAAAAATATCCCAACTTTGGCCGAATTTGTTGTTATGATACCAAACTTTCATGAGGACCTATTACCCTCCTAGACTATTTAATACTGTATTTTAAACATATATATGTGCCCACGTGGACATAAAAAATATTGCATAATTATAAATCGTAATGTGTCCACGTGGGCACATATATACCTTTAAAATACACTATTAAATAGTTCAGGGGGTAAAAAATACGGTATTAAATAATCTAGAGGGGTAATAGGTCCTCATGAAAGTTTGGTATCATAATAACAAATTCGGCCAAAGTTAAGGTATTTTTCGGACCCTTTTCCCAAAAAACTATATATCATCTTATACAAAACTTGAACATTAATCAGAAGAAAAAAAAGGAGGGAGAACATAGGGGACCTTTTTTATGAAAGTTCTGTACATGTATTTAGAAAAAATGGCACAGCATGACATCTCATTTTACTAATTGGCAACAAATAGCCATCTTTTATTTTCTTGACAAAAAAGGTTTTTAAAAATTAAATTTTGCAAATAGTAGCCCACGTATTGGGAAGTTTTTTTAAAAATTAAATTACATAATTTTAGGAGGTGGCAGCATGATGTCCTTTTTTATTGGGAAGTAGTTTTTTTCTCTTCTTTCTCATACACACGATTCTTTTGAATGATTTTTTTTTATTGATTATGTAAATATTTCTTCAATTCTTCTTCTTCATTACTTTGAATAAAAGTTCTTGTTTATTAGTTTTACATATTGAATTCTATAAAAATATTCGTCCATAGTGTATTTTTTCTCTTTCGCTTTTAAATTCTTGATGGTTTGTTGATGTCTACCCGTCAATTTCTCTAATTGTTAGCCTATGTTTGATCCCCTCTTGTATTGTCGTTCATATTTTTTGGGGAATTTAATTTTTTAAATTGAAGGTTATATCTAATTTAGGCAAAAATTTACTTAATAGTAATTAATTGTGGGTATCAATTGTTATGTTTAAGAAAGTTATCCTAGGATTATTCATAAAAATGGGGATTCTGATTCTAATTTTGTGGATTCTCCATCCATAACTCTAAATTTTATAGCCATGTAAGTCTTCTCATTATCCGATTCGACTTGTGTGTTTGCTATTGCGCAATTTATATTTCATGTGCAATCCTCATTTACTGAAGAAAGAAACTAGAATGTATACAAATTTTGAGAGAATGAATATACGGATATGTATACATGAATGCAATGCATACATGATGTTCATGTTTTTAAAAAAATCTTCAATGCAGTGTATACATATTATAAGTGAATGAATACATAAAGTGTTTGACTTTTTAATATGTATACACTGGAGGGGATAACATAGCTATTAATGTATACTAATACTAAGTGAATGAATACACCATTCTTCTACCTATATACAATCA
>NW_006239023.1:1036081-1036512 GCF_000226075.1 Solanum tuberosum | reverse complement strand
TACCGATGGGTTAGCCCTACATATTATAAGTGAATGAATACATAAAGTGTTTGACTTTTTAATATGTATACACTGGAGGGGATAACATAGCTATAAATGTATACTAATACTAAGTGAATGAATACACCATTCTTCTACCTATATACAATCATCAAGTATACAATTGGATATTTTTTTTATCAAGTAACGAACAAAAAAATATATAAAAATACATAATTTACGTTTTTGGGCGGTTACGTATTGTATATACAACTTTTTATGTTTCCGTTATTTTTGTTGTTTAGTGATGATTGGTTATACGAGGAAAACAAAAAAAACTATTAAAATGTCATTTATTAATTTGGGCCATTTTGTGCTTATTTTTTATTGAGAAACTTTCACATATAGCAAACAAAAAAATCATATTTGTATGATATAGCAAAGTTTGCATA
>NW_006239023.1:1027497-1034879 GCF_000226075.1 Solanum tuberosum | reverse complement strand
TATGGTATAATTATTAAAAAGTGGTATTATATGTAATATTTTTAAACTAGAGGTAAAATCTATATATATGATAGTAAAGTATGTCTAGATAGGTAGTTTTTCCTATTTTTTATTTGTCTATTAAATGCTAATTATTGTTGGGCTATTTATTGCTAATTATAACTATCAGTTGTATATATATGTCATTTCCTCATGTATTTATCCATCATCAAATAAACAAAGCCCAAGACTTAGTTATGAAATGCAACAATGTTAATAAAGCCCAAGATAAGGTCATATTAAATTATCTCAGAAAAATATTCTATTCATAAATTCAATAATTTACCAAGAATATCTACAATTAATTTAGGAAAATTTACAAAAATCTCACCTTTTAGTTTACTTATTACCATTATCCCCTATAAGTTTTACAAATCTCCAAAATCCCTCATTTTCGCGCATCAGATTAGTGTATCTCGCGCATCAGATTAGTGTATCATGTATAAAATGTAATGTATCTTACTTAACGATTAATGTATCTGTACATCAAATTAGTGTATCATGTATAAAATGTACATCAAATTAGTGTATCATGTATAAAATGTAATGTATCTCACTTAACGATTAATGTATCTCGCGCATCAGATTAATGTATTAACGCTTATATTATTGTATCTCGCGTATCAGGTTAATGTATCAGCGTTTATATTATTGTATCCGTTTGAAAATTTTCTGTAATTATAAACTTTTAAGGAATGGATTGTAATTTTGTCTTAAAAGTATGTGATTTCTGTAATTTGCCCTATAATTTAAGTCAATGAATCATAATACCAACCATTATGAAGTGTAAGTTAACATATGTATTTGGTATGAAAATAACATATTGTTCAGAATAGTTTAAGTTCATATTTCATCTCCTTTTTTACTTTGTGTTTTTTTTTTAAAAAAAACAAAGTTGTATGAAAATAAAAAAATGCGTCTGCCGGGAGTCGAACCCGGGTCTATTGCTTGGAAGGCAATTATCCTAACCGTTGGACTACAAACGCTTGTCTGACAGAAGGTTCGAAATGTTTATATTAGTTCCTCTTATTCAATTTATTTATCTGATTATGACTTGAGACTGAGTTGAATAAATTAAAGAAGCTTTTGAATCCTGTGATTTTAAATTAAAAGTATGTATAATGTATTAAATTGTCTTTAAGCTTGTAGCTTTAAGCATGTCACGTAAAAAGTTGAAATTAAAGAATTGTCAAAAAAAAGAAAATAAACATTCGTTTTTTAAATATACTAAAAAGAAAGTAAGACAAACAAATTGAAACAATGTGTATAATTTATTAGCATTGGAGGAGCAACATTTTATTAGATCAACTTATGAAGAAAAATAAAATGCAACACTTATTCCAAGTGCACAACTAAGTAGCAAACTCACAATCTTAGAATCAGAGATGAATGATGTTTACCACCTGTACAATCGTCGGAAAAAAACACTTGTAAAACGGTATTGATACACATTATAAAAGTTGGAGTACTAAAATATAGTAAAACAAGATGCCTATTAAAGTTGGCTCAACATTTTAAAGTTGATAATATACCTTAGTAGGTTGAAATGACGAACTCGACCTCTATTAATAAATCCAACATTAATTTGATATTTTCACAATTTCTATACAGAAGTAGCAAATTAAATTATCTAAAGCTTTGTATGCACTGATTATTATTTTTTATAATGATTTTTGGGGAGTACTATGAAAGGGATGCTTACTCCTTCCCCCTCCGTACATAAGACTACTTTTAATTATATGAGTCAAAAGGTGATTGGATCAAAGCTATATCCATAAAAGTGTATCGTTATAGCAATTAATTATTATACAAAGAAATTTTCAACTTCTTCAAAAATGAAAGGAATGGACGAAATCAGATTTTATTAACTTTTGTTTCACTTTTGCCAAACAATTTAAAGAAAAGGACAAATAATGTTTTTCCTAAATACGAATAGCATTTAGATGCTAATGAATGTGAAAGATGGTAGAGAGCCCATCATTACTTGTTGATGAAATTAAAATGCATTCTGTCTCCCAAATATGGTGCCCAATTACTCCCTCAGTTTCATATTACTTGAGTTCTATTTATCTGATATCCTCTTTCGCTTCATATTATTTGAGTTTCATTAACCTTATATATATCTTCTTAAATTTTTTTAAATTAAAGATGTATTTTATAAAACCAATTTTATTAATAATGTTTTAGCCCGGCTAGCTAGTTACCCTTTTTCTTTAAAATACTATAAATTAGTAGCCTAATCTAGTCCAAAGTTTCAAATCATAAAACAAATAGAGTAGACTTAAAAGTAAACTATCTATAGGAAAAAAAACTAGTTGTAACAATTGTAAATGGAACTTTTTTATACAACCATAATTTTGGGCTCGTTTATTCAATATATATGATCTTTTTTATTCCATCAATCTGACCCTAATGGATGGATGACAGCAAAATTCGAGAAAAACAATCATTTTCCTATCTAATTTTTTATTTTTCAACTTGGTACAAAATTTTAGGCTTTCGATATATAAATTTTTATGCCACTAATAAATAAATGAAGTCTATTGTTAAAATAGGTTATCGAAATTCCATTTGAATGTCAACGAATAGGGGTTGGCAGAACACCCTTCTCTCTCTTGATCCTAATGAAATTGGGATAGGCATGGATAAGTATAACCCTTAATGGCCTAGATTGGACCGACTCAGTAGGCATATTTAAATAGACGTGAATTCAAGATTTTAAAAAGAATCGACTCTAATTCATTCATATCTTACTGTTATAATCAATATCTATAGTACTTTACACCATCATGTTATGTTTCATGTCTAACTTTTTAAGATATGCATGTATATTAACATTGTCTAGTACTTTACACATCATGTTATGTTTCATGTCTAACTTTTTAACTAGGCCAAAGTCATCTGCAGCCCCTTAAAGTTGTCCGCATATTTCACTTAGACACCTCAATTATAACTATTACCTATGGAACACTTGAATTGTTGAAAAAGTATACCTATTAAACACAAAATATTGATGTGGCAAAAGAAGTGTACTACACTTTCGCTGAGCGCGTGAAAAAACTTAAATAATGTTTTATTTTTATTTTTTTCCAAAAAATACTTAATACTTTTCTTCTTGGAGTGCCACTTGACATTTAAATAATTTAAATAAAAAATATATATTTAAAAGTAATAAATACTCTTAAATAAAACAAAAGAAAAAGCCCCCACCCACCCCTGTACGTCGTCTTCTTCACGGAGAAGACCACTGCCTCCGTTTTTTTTTTCTACTCTATTTCTTTTCAATACTTATTAAAAAATAAAAATTGAATCAGCTAATTAAATTTGAAAGAAAAAAAGAAAGAAAGAACATGAAAAAAGTTAGCCGATCGACGTCGATTTCGGTCACCTTCGAACAAATATTACCATTCAAATTAAAATATAAATCCACTAAAATTATCAAACATAATATCAGATGATTCAATAAAATTAATTTAGGTCCTCTCGATTTCTCTTTGTTATCGATCTCAAGACGATTGACAGACTCTCTTTCTTCATCACTTTTATATCCGTCTCTTTGAATATATCTCTCTCACGTATAAGGAATAAAAAATAATTATGTAAGTAGTTAATAAAGAAATTGAATTTTGTCCTTTGAGAAATAAAATCTTGCTAGGAAGAAGATGAAGAAGAAGAAAGAGGGCTGGGTTAGGGTTGGATTCTCATTTATTTTTATTTTTACAAAAAAAAATAGATGGAAAATTTATTTGAAATAATTTTCACTCTTTTTAACATAAAATTCTTTTTTTTTCTATAATTGTTGGGCCTAAACGCCACATGTTACCTTTTAATTAGTCATTTTGCCACATTACAGCAAGTGTATTACACACACTTTATTTTTTTTTACTTATTGTCGAAAAATGTCTAATAGAAACAAGTTTTGAGTAAATAAAAGTGTCCAATAGGTACTAACCCTAGTTAAGGTGTCTAAGTGAATTATGCGGATTACTTTAAGGGGATACATATGACTTAAGCCTTTTAACTATGTATATTACCTTACACCATGTTATGTTTCATGCAATGTAACTACATAAAACAAACATTGTGCGATAACTTAGTAAATAACATGCTATAATTTGTTAAATTATATATGGTCATAGTATATTAATATATTCATAGTGTTTATATTTCTTTTGTGAACTTCACTTCTTTTTATTCCATATTAACGGTAAAATTAAAGTAACACGGACACTATGGTCGAATTCTTTCTTTTTAAAAGGAAGAAAATGTATTGTAGTCAAAAAAGAAATCTTAGTTGTAAAAATGGAAATGCACACAAATCCATGGGATTTGCACAGAAACCAATGTTAACTGCTTTAAGTGTTCAATGAAAGGAAATTTGGTAAAGTAGTACTAATAACTGTCTTGTGATTTGGAAATCCAGTTTAGATTTTGTCCTGCTTGACCCAGACACCCCTCTGTTCCATTCTTTTCGATTAATTTGATTTTATTATGAATTTTGAGATATGCAATTAAGAATGAAGAAATCATATCCGTAGGAGATAGCCGGATATTCTCACAGAGAAGTCTTGCTCTGGCTTGCCCAATTGAACATAGAGAATGTTGGTTGTCTTACATACACACTAGTGGAATTTCATTTTATTCCGCTTTTCAAAATAGTAAGAGGGGAATTGAGTAAAATATCCTTGTCCATAATTCTGGCTACTTCAATGACGGAAACAACCGAAAACTCGAGAGGGTCGCCTTTGAAGAAGCGTTTGCCGGTAACCAAAGCCTCACTCTGATTATGTCGTGAGGCTGACGGAATCCAATCCATAAACCCGGAAATGAAACGTTGTTCGATTCCCTTTTCGATGCATTCTTTTATAATTCCTTGATTAAGTTTGCTTCTTTCTGTTATAGACACAACAAACCCCACTAACATTCAACTCTTAGGTCCCTTTTCAATCTTCTCTATTAAGTTCCAATTATGCACCATCCTTTTGATTTATTTGCTATGTCTCATGGAGATTGAAGATATTTGGTAAATATCAAATAAAGTAAACTTGACCAATTTTAGTGTGTTTAGATTCAACATTTTTATGTTGTGGATTTTGTACTAAAATTATAGTCTTACCCTTACCTATACTTGTATCATATGTTGCACATATAAATGTAGTAGTTCAACTTTAAAACACTAAGTTCTATTGAACTCACAAAATCATAATTGGATTTGCCATTGATTGATGAGTGAGGACCCGTATGATTCATCATAACGATAAATTAAACCTATGCTCTTTTTCCTTCAATTTAATAGGGGGGATTGTGAGTTCATGAAAATGGAAAATTTAATGATTCAAAATGAAAAATCAGCTTACCTTACATTAAACGGTTGAACAAAGACATTTTCAGTTTGGCGTTAATAAGTCAAGTATTATTACATGAAAAAAAAAAATTGAAAAGGAAATTAACTTGAAAATTGCAGTTAGCCAAACTAAATAGTGCTTAATGAATGTTGGTTTCATATAAATTCCCTTCATAGGATATTTTAAGTTACACTTAATCGAGGAAATGATTTTCTAGTCCTCGTTGGATATTATAATTTATTTTTAATTATGTGATACTCCAATATTTCCAAAATAAGAAGAAAGTGGAGTGAAGGACAAAAGAGAACCCGCAGAGAAACTGTAAAAGCTTCAGAAAAAACAGAATAAAATATTCATATCCCCGTAATTCAGATAATAAAGTATCCATAAAAGTCGCGCCTATTCGCCTAAAACAGTACTTGGCGTACTCCACTTTTATGGAATGACTAAATTACCCTACCTTAGAATTTTATCTTCCATTTTAATACTAAGAAAATTAATTACTACTGTACTAATAATAATAATAGGTGCATATTTTGAATTTAATTTTAAAACGTTTTATTCTTCAAATTTTGAAAAAGTTATAGATCACACTATTTGAGTCGTCCTCTTTACTTCCCCTTTCTCTGAAGAAAGAAAGAAATGTACTAATGAAGCCCATACAGAAAAGGACCACTTTGCCCTTGACTTTCTCGTTCTTCAATAACATTCCATTCCATTCCAGAATCATACTCCATTCTTTCCTTTACTTACTTACCCCTAACACATTCTGCTTTCCCAATTCTCTATTTCATGTAAAATGTCCAGACCGGCGGCAACTTCACCGGCGACCACGATTAAACCGGAAGATTACACTCATAGCCCTGTTCATTACGCCATCGTTTTAGGAGATCATTCTACTCTAAGCAGACTCGTTGCTTCTCTTCCTCGACTCGCCGATCCAACTCGGATACAGACCGAGGCCGATTCGCTTGCTCAGGAACGAAGCGCTGAAAAAATCGCCGCCGTACTTGACCGCCGTGACAATCCGAAACGTGAAACTCCACTACACCTCGCCGTACGTTTGAATGACGTTTATGCTGCTCGGACACTTGCCGTTGCCGGTGCTGACATTTCGCTACAGAATGCTGCTGGTTGGAATGCTTTACAGGAAGCTATTATGCGGAGATGCTCCGATGTCGTTTCAATTTTGGTACAGCATCATCATTTAGGTGCTTGGTCCAAGTGGCGCCGCCGTTTACCTCGCCTTGTTGCTGTTCTCCGCAGAATGCGTGACTTCTACATGGAAATTTCTTTCCATTTTGAAAGTTCTATTGTTCCCTTCGTTGGAAAAATTGCGCCTTCTGATACGTATAAGATCTGGAAACGCGATGGTAATCTTCGAGCAGATACATCTTTAGCCGGTTATGACGGCTTGAAAGTTCAGCGAGCTAATCAGAGTTTTCTCTTTCTCGGTGATGGTGACCGGAATTCTGATATTCCGGCTGGTTCGTTGCTAGTTTTGAACCACGATGACCGTAAAATGTATGATGCCTTCGAGAACGCTGGTTCTCCTTTGAGCGATTCCGACGTTGCGAGTTTCTGTAATCAAACAAGTGTGTATCGTCCTGGAATGGACGTGACGAAATCAACACTAGTTGGCCGTACAAATTGGAGAGGGCAAGACAAAACAGAGAACGTTGGAGAATGGAAAGCCAGGGTTTATGATGTGAATAATGTTGTTTTCAGCTTCCGATCGCGGAAAATTTCCGCAGCTGAAAGCGAACAAATTCTGCCATTAGACTTAGAACTAGAAGAGGATTCCGAAGACGGTTTCCTCGTCGCAGAGAATCCACGGTTTAGCGTCTCAACCGCCGCTGCCTCCGTCGGAGATAGTAACAAACAAAGACGTCACAGCAGTTTCACTCGAGAGGAAAGGGATTTCGTTACCGTTTCTCGAAAAAGCGTCGACATTATTCCGGAACCACGGCGGAGAGCGGCGGCGGTAAGGGGTGGACC
>NW_006239023.1:1011482-1027451 GCF_000226075.1 Solanum tuberosum | reverse complement strand
ACCACGGCGGAGAGCGGCGGCGATACCGGTTGCACCGCCGCCAAATACGAAGGAGAAGGAATATGTGAAGAGCCTAAAACCGTCAGTTTGGTTAACAGAGCAATTCCCGTTGAAGACGGAAGAGTTGCTGCCGTTACTTGACATATTAGCGAGCAAAGTGAAAGCCGTTAGACGAATGAGAGAGCTGTTAACCACCAAGTTCCCTCCGGGGACATTTCCAGTCAAGGTAAGGGGTAAAATTGATATTTCACTTTTGAATTTCTGAGGTCCCACGAGATTCTCATTTCTTCTGATGAAAGCTTTGATATTGTGTTTGTGTTTTTTCGCTCTTTATTTCTTCTTTTCATGCTCAAGCGTCTGTTTTGCTTCAGCTCCTGTGACACTTTTTTTAGTGTTCAACGCAAAAGAACCTTCCTGGGACCCAATTTAATTACAATTTATGTTATTGATTGACAGTTGGCAATACCAGTGGTCCCTACAGTGAGGGTAGTAATCACATTCACAAAGTTTGTTGAGTTACAACCAATTGAACAGTTCTACACTCCATTTTCAAGTCCAAGGCACCTCCTTCATGGTGATGATGCTGAGGATGAAAGTTCAGGAAACAATTATTATTCCCTTCCTTCATCATCGTCTTCCTCGTGGCTGTCGAGGAGCAATAGCCGGTCGTGTTCGAGTAGCAAGCTGTCACAGCAGAGCTGCAATGGAGCACAACAGGCAGATCCATTTGCAATACCTGGTGGTTATAGTTGGAGTAGTTTTGATGTGAAAAATAGGAAAATGAAGAAATCCAAGTCTACTAGGAAAACTAAGTGACTGTCTTAATACTAGTGTAATTCTTTTAACATTCAATGTGATTCGATCAACTACTCTGTTTTTTTTTTTTTTCAGTTACTTGCTAATTTCTAATATAGTTTGTAGATATTAAGGAGAATCTAACTTTGAATCTCCTATAGTCTTGTTCTTGGATTATCAATTCTCATAGTGGTGAGTTTCTCAAAATTGAACCGTTGAATATATCACATCTATACAGAGTTATTGAATCGAAGGTGCTTTGACTCGGGAGATAAGTTCATCATTAGGTTAAAAAAGCTGCATTTCTTATCATCATATAGAAGAGAACGTACTATGGCGTGGGAGTAGAAGGCCTGCAAATATTGTTGGGTTTGGAGTTTTGCAATGTGATACAAGGCCATGTTATTGTGGGGTTTAACATATAGTAGTTGTTGCTCAAAGCAAAGACATCCTCTTCTTTTTTTCCGACAAAGCAAAGATATTTTGACTTTTTCAATAATTAGCAACTACCACTAATGATTTAAGAGGTCAAAAACAGGTGTAAACTGGTTATAGTACTATATGTATTCAATCGTTTTGACATCAATTTTATGTCAACGAAACGTTTTACTATAGGTCTCTTTTTCTCTGCCTCTCAAATCATTAATCAATGATATGTTTAGCTTTATTGTACATCTTGCAAAACCAGAACAAGTGAAAAATAAGTTTTGAGAATTTCCATTATAACAGTCTTATGATTCTATCCTGTTACTTAATCCAGAATAAATTCAAGAAATCTTAGCTACTCTTATGCTTCTTCTTATAAGAAAGTTGAGTTGTTTTAAAGCTTCACTAGTAAGAAAGCAAAAAGAGGTTATTCAGTGGGAGAATTTTACACACTATCTAGTTCACATATTTAATTCTGCTAATATGACTTCTGTTTTAACACAATATATATCACTTCAATCCAAAACTTAGATGAGTGGTAGTGGGGTTGGGGGAGAGGACAACAATTTTGTAGCAAGTGCTTGTCATATGAGGAAAAGCCAAACCATCACTCTTACTTTTGGCTAACTAAATGCTTCCACTAATTTCTACTTTTATACACAACCATTCACAAGATAGCTAGGTAGGTGATAATAGGGAACCTTTTCTCCAAAGAAGAAATAAATAATGTTTGCTTCAAGAGAAAGTAACCTTGAGAGTTAGCTAGTAAGTCTTCTATAAAAGGAACACACAGGTTTAAGAGACTTATCCTTAGCTCTCCTCTTAATAGTTCTACCAATTACAAGCTCTAATTAAAGTAAAATCCATAGCCCTTCTCTGTTTTCTCTTTATTCTTTACTAAATCATCTTATATTGTGTTGTTGACAGGATTTATGGCTAGTGATGGACCAAGTTGGGCAGATCAATGGGGTGCAGGAGGGATAGGTGCCATGGATGAAGATGACAGCTATTATAAGAGCAACAAAGACGGTGAAAACAACAAGAAAGCCACTACTTCATCATCATCAGGAATTGGCAAAGTCAAAGCAGTGGCAGTGGCTGGTGCACACAAGGTGAAAAATGGTCCTTCCATGTTGATCAAATGGGTTAGGAGCAAATCACAGAAGAAAAATTCCTCCATTTCATGAAATAAGGAGGATCAAGGATTATCTTGCCTTCTGTAAGAGGATTTCAGATCAAACATGTCTATTTATGGATTGTTATGCTTCGTTATAGCTCGACTTGTTGAGGTTTAACCAATTTCATTTGGTTAGTGTGGCTGGCTCCTGGTAGTAGTTTGCTTCCGGGTGAGTTTAAGTTCCATGCACTGATGGTGTAAAGAATATGTATGCAATCAGATTACTAATAAGGTAATTACAAATTGTTCTCTCTAATATTATTAGATGTCAAACTACACTAGTAGTACAAATTTTTATATTGACAGAGCATACATCTCAAAACCAAGAGCGACATGCAAATAATATAAAAACTTGGGGCATATACAATTGTGCGAAGGACAAATATCTGAGACCTCATGATTCTCTACTTACTACATTGAACACTAGACCACACCCTTGGGTGCTAACGTTTGGTGTTCTTTACATGATTTAAAAGAAACAAAATATCAGCTAATGATAGTTAATTGCTAGCAAGATTTGATCTTAGCTACAAGGGCAAGGTAAGAATTTCTGGCAAACACCAAACTCAAACTATGAGCTTTTCTTCCAAATCAACAGTAAGTACTAGAGATTTACTGAAGAGTCAAATGATGCAGTAAAAGGAAAAGTAATTATTAGTTATAGAAAGAAAAACTTAATTAGATGAAAGGCACTATAAGATAAGAGATCAAGAGTTGAACATCTGTAAGTTATTAGGTTATTCCAAAGAGGAATATAAATTTGATTTTATATGTGGAATGCAAACCAACAACTACAGTTAGCTGTCCATGACAAGATCAAGGAAATGTCAGATTTACATTTGAGATATTAATTTCCAAGCTCAACAAACCCAAATGTGTTTTCTCCACTGTATGTCATGTAGAGAAATCCATCTTCATCCTTATTTTCCTCATAAATTGCAGACATCAGAGAAGCTGAAATGAAAGAAGATGTAATTATACAACAATCCTAACCAGTAAATGAAATAACACAATCTCTCTGCTTACCTGTCGGAGGCAAAGTGTTCTTGACAAAGACAAAGATGGCCTTTGAAGCACCGAGCTTGATCCTCTTTCGCACCACATAAACAAACTGGCCAACAGTCAAATCCGCAGGGACAAGGTATCTGCATCACAAGTTAAGACAACTGAGCATTACTATAGCAGCTACAGCAATTCAAACTTATATCCTCATGTGTTAGATCCATAAACGACAACAACAGTATTGGATGCTATCAACACCTTGACCACTAACGAACACTTAACATTCTCGCCAATTCACTAAATTAAGTTGACTTATAAGCAATTTCCACACACAATTCCATTCTACATGGAAAGAAAGTGAGTACATGCATTCAATCATTTAGTTACAAGACCCTCAAGTAAGGACAACACCTTAGTTGAATTTTGAATTTTCAATTTATCAAGAAAGCATAGCATCTCCAATCAACCTATGTGGCCAGTTCTCCTAATGGTTGTTGGTATTAAAAACAGTTTTCCCCCTATCTGATAAAGTGGTAAGAAAGATGAATATCAACATATCTTGAGAAGCTCGCAGCATTCATAAAGTATAACCACCCCCAAATTCCCATTATAAAATCCTTATCTCAAACTAATTATAACAAACATGACAGCAAAAACATGCATATTCCAGTTATCTAAAACCAAAGAGTTGATCCAAATCAATGATGCAACTTACCTACAGCACATGCCAAAACACAATCAATATAATTGGATTCTGTGGATTTAATTACCTTAGGATAAAAGCTCAGAAAAGCACTTGATTCTAAAAAAGTGAACATCTAGGTAAAAAAGAAAAGTAGCAACTTACTTCTTCTTATCGATGTCAGGGACATCACTCTTCTCTGCCTTCTCAACAATCACCTTAAATAGGAAACATGAATGTCAGAGAGAAGCTACAGAGAGTACTAGGTGTGACTTAATGCCAAGACTTTCTTGGGATAACAAAGATCATACCGGAATTCGATCAGGATACTTCTCTCGAATGCGAGAAGATTCTGACTGCCTCCTCTCTATAAACAAAACCAAATTTTGGAATCATCAGAATTTACACCACAAATACTAGCTTTTTTGTTTGAGATTTGCAAGAAATGGAGATACACTCGGGAGAAATCTAGAAAATCTGAAAAGTAACCTTAGACCACATAAACTTGTTAGTAATTCAAAAGAATACATAACTTTTTTTGACCAATAAGTCAAATCTCAGCAAAAGAATGGCATATTTTTCTTATCTATAATGATATGAAGCCAATCATGCAAACTCTAACATGAGAATAGCATAAATGTAAAGTAAGCTTGCTCAAAGAGAGCCTGCTGAATAAATTTTTTGGAGACTCAATGCCACAGAGAACACTCAAAAGGTAATTTTCCAGCCCAAAATTCTCAAACCAGATATCATCATACTCAGATAGAATAAAAACAGGACATAGACCAATATAACAGGATAATAGCTTCAAGTATGAGATTTTCCCGGAGAAGGTCAATAAACTGTAAAATACAGCTTCAAGCACTAGATAGTATAAATGTCAATGAAGGGAGATAAACCCCGTATACAGTTCATGTGTCATTGGTTGCCTCACCATATAAAGAATTTAATCAGTTAACAAACCTAAAAACATTACCAGAAGAATTAACAGCATCGAACAACTTGAATGCAAGAGAGCCAGTGCATATCAATCCCCAGAAACCCTACAACATATCCCAGGAATGATCCCTATCAAGTTTTTCAGCATGATCAACAACAACAACAACATAGCCGGTGTAATCTCACAAAGTGGGGTCTGGGAAGGGTAGGATTTTTTCAGCATGGTCGAAACAACAAATACTTGAACTATGATCATCCAAGAAACTTCAAGAAAGACACATAAACAAGAACCCATACACACAATCAAACTTCTTGTAGTATAAGTAGAACAATAAAAAAAACTGAATTAGAAAGAAAAACAATTACCCAAAGGGTGTTCAAGCTTGAAAGAACTTTTGGCCATGACAAGACTGAAACTTTGATCTATACCTGCAAAATTCACACAGATGAACACCATCAGAATCCAAGAAACCCTTTCAAACCCTTAAAAAAAACCTAAAAAATTACACACAAACATACATTGTAATTAACTATAGAAATCATCAAAAAGTTCAATTCACGCAAAAGGGTATCTTTAAAACGTACCAAAAAAAGAAGAAAATCGTATAATTGAAGAGGGTTTGTGTACAATTCTGGGTATTTAAAGGGAATAATTGAAGAGGCTTCTTTTCTAAGGAATTGGAGAAAGTTTGGATTCACAAGGAAACTCCATTTACAAGTATTTGTTTCGCTTCCAACTCTGTTCGGCGAGAATTTGTCGGATCAATAATACGACGTCGTGTAGTGTCTTTAAAGGTTAAAACGGCTTCGTTCTGAGATTCATTGGCTTTAGAGTGAGGATATGTTTTGGTCACCTTATGTTCTAATTCTAATCTAATAATAATAATAATAATAATATAATAATAATAATAGTAGGGGTACCTAACCTATTTGATTTACAATTCCCACATACAAAGTCTAAGTAAAGAATATGTAAATATGTATACATTCAAATAAATTCCCTATAAATTAGAATAACTTCTTGGTTTTTTTTACCTGTCACGTTTTGTTTTACGTAAATCCGTTTAACTAATCTTAGGACTTAATAGCTACATTGAGTTAAATTAATTCAATATTTGAAAATAATAGGAAAATACTACAATAAGTTGCAATGCTTTTAATATATATATATCAAAGTCCATATAGTTTGACTTTAGAAGCAAAATATGACAAGTAAAAGTAAACTACGAAGCAGAAGATAGATATAATAATAGCCACAAAAAGGATAGATTTTTTCATCAAGTTATTTCAAAATCGTATTAATTAGCTTATAGGAGCTAGTTTAATTTGATTCATATATATGTACCTACCTAATCTAACGGCAAATTAGTGGGTCATATATTCATTTAGGGCTTAAAATAAATGGTTTAAGACTTCAAGTCAATCTACTCAAGTTGACAAGTCCAAATCAACCCTAATTTTAACCAAAAAAAAATAGGATAAACAACAAATTTATTATTATTATTATTATTGGAGTATTTTAACAGATTAGTTTTCGAACACGTGCGTTGCACGTGTATACAATGTTAATTAGTATAAATACTTCTAAAATATAAGTGTACGATGTGTAAAATATAAGCTCGAATCAATGAACGATTATATTCAATTGAAATTATCATCATTGCAAGGCACATCATACAAAAATATTGTTATCAAGTGAATTTCAAACGTAGTCTACAATGACTTCAAATATACAATTCTTATAATATATCAATTATTCAACTTGTTAAGAGTACTTTTTTTAATATGTCACAACACATAATTTAAATGTCGGCACTATAGTTGCAAAATATTTAATGCCTTAAAGTTTCCGTCTTCTTTTTAACGAATAGTAGCCTCCACCTTTTTACAGATGCATACATATCGATAAGTTGTCGTCGATGGAGAGTAGTGTTTTGTAATAGTTTTAAAAAAATTCGATCAACATATGTCTTCCTTGGGATGGTTAGTAGATCATTATCAAGTTCATAGTGTACACCTACAAAAAAAATAGTATTTATTTGTTATAAAAATAATCATTGTTAACTGTTTAATTGACATACCCTTCGTCTTCTTTGACTCATTCAAAATTATTAATTCTGTCATCTATAAATTTTGAATTATGAAATACAACACAATCATTGTGAGATATTAACAATATGGTAGAAAAAAAGAAAACAATATAAACCGTGCAAAAAATAAATGCATATAAAAGAAAAGATAAACTTTGAATTTGTGTATATACATACTTATGAACCAACCTAAAAAAAAATGAATGACATATAAGAAAATTTGAAATCATCAAATAAAAGTTCAATGAAGTATTTTTCAAAGGATAAATAAACAGAAAATAAAAGTATTACTCCCTCTACATAAGTTCAGATTCCAGCATTCATATAATTAGACATCAAATTAAGACTTAATAAAACAAAAGTATTTTCATCAAAAAAAAAAGAAAAGAGAACAATAAAAGTACTGCTCCACCTTACTTAAGTTCAGTTTCTACTGCTCATACAATTAGATACATAGTGATAATATGATTTAAATATAAATAAGAGATAGTATTAGAAGAGGTGAAAAGACTTGATTTGAAATATAATATTTAATGTAAAATTATGTCTTTTTGGATTCTTAAATATAACACATAAATAAGAGAAAATGAAAAGGTTTTTACCTAATGACATTATATTGTTGTTTAATGAAGAATTATGTCTTCTTGGTTTATTAATGTGGTTGAAGAGAATAGGAACGGATTTTGATGAGTGGTGCAACTATTTAATATGTTATTATTTAATATCTATTTATTAATTAAATATAATGGGAAATGGTAAATATGAGAAAAAAATAAGTTTCATGGTAATAGAACTGAAACGTTTTCACCAAAAAATAAAAAATGAAATAGAAATGAAAAAAAAAGAAGAGAAAGACAATTTTAAAATTAAAATAACAATTATGGATATCTAGTAGTAGTATTTATGATAGTAAAAATGGTCTATAACTGCATTATGTAACTTCTCTAGCCTTTTATTCCTACATAATTACTATTCTGTAGTATTAAATATTCATATAATTACTAATTAGAAAGTATATTAAGTTCTAATTCTAAAATTGTAATTAAAAATTCACGGTAACTTGATCCAAAAGGGAATGAATTATATATCGATAAATAAAGAGTGCATGTTATTGTTTTGTAAATAATATTTATTTATTATTGCAAAGAGTATTCTTACTATCTATATTTAAAGAGTTGAGAAATTTACAAGAAACCTACCTGATAAATGGAAAAAGGCAAATATGGAAAAAAAAAATAAGTTTCATGGTATAAGAACTCAAACGTTTTCAAAAGAAAAAAAAAGAGAAAGTCAATCTTAAAATTAGAAAAACAATTACCCGGAGATTCAAAATGGAAGAAAAAATGTGATCATAATAATCATGAACTTCACAGTATCCGTATACAACAACTCTGCTTGACATCAAGATTAAATCATCATTGTTAAACAAGAAACATAGATATAAAAAGATATGTTCATCACATTTTTTGTACACAAAAAAATAATTTATTTGGAGAAATAAAATATTCATAAAAAATTCAATACATACTATGAAGATATTTTACCTCATGTGATCCTCAATTTGATATAAAAAAAGTATTTAATTTCATGTGCACAATAAATCTAATCTTATTTGCGCTTGTGTACAACAATCCCTTCATACGATCGGAAAAGCAGTTCCTTCTTATAGCCTCTAACCTCTGTTTGTAGTACCTATATTCTCCAACAATTTCATATCAAAATTGAATATACATTTGTAAATATCTAAAACTCTTATGAAAGTTAAAAAGAAAAAAGACGACAAGTTCTTAATAGAGAAATTTTAAGAACAAAGCTTGAAGGATTGAACAAAACATTAATAGAGGAAATGAAAAAGAAGTATAAACTCAAAATAAGACTCACCATTTTGGCTTAGAAACGATTGTAAGATCAATTGTGATCTTTGAACTTTTGTTTATAAGATGTTACCCACATTACATGGACTTTTGGACTTCTTATTAAATAAAATGAAAAGAATTAGTGAAAAAAAGATAACTAAAAGTGGGAAAATCATATTTTTTTTTGTACCTTGAAAATGGTAATAGTCATTTAATTCTACAAGGGCATTTTGATATTTCAACTTTTCATTTGTGATGTTCCCACTTATAATAATATATATGATGACTGCAGATATTGAAGAACGAGACTAGTTTCAACTTTCAAGTTCCATTCAAGATTTGTTAGAATGTATCTTGTTTTTTATTGTTTCGCGTCCTAAATCTGGAGGCCACATTATATTTGACCCCGACTAAATATGGATCGCACAATGAACGGCGCTCCGAGCAGAATTTTCTTCATATCCAAGGCTCGAACCCAAATCCGAGACCTTTGGTTAAGGGTGAAGTAATCCCACCAATGCACCACCACCACCCATGTTGGTTAGAATGTATCTTGTACAATTAGGTTTGCAGATGGTCTTCTTTTGCTTTGCAAAGGTGATATTTGCTTCATCCAAGAGTTGAGTAACTGCTTGTCAGAATTTTCTAATGCTTTTTGGCTTAGTATAGCAACATAATTTATCTTAATGGAGTAAGTTCAAGTGTGCAACATATAATTTGTAAAATTCATAGCTTAAAATTTACCTATGCACATTCAAAGGGTAGCGCGTGCAAGTTCCTTGTCAACAAAATAAAAGGAGGGCAGCATCCACAGTAATGCATATGCAGAGCAAGGGAGGTACAAAGTGGTCATGGATTTGTCATTTAAGCATTCAATACTTTTCTTCTCTGAAAGGAGAGGCAAAATGCTGTTCACAGTTCTCACGTGAAAACCCTCATTTATTAAATTCTTCCAAAGGTAAAACCTCTTGAATTCTTCATTTATAAACAATACTAGTGCAATAATATGCCATACATATATACTAAGATAACAGATTTTATTTTATTTTTTAAATAAATAAAATTTATGAAAAAATTGCCACTAATAATGAATTTTGAAATTATAATAGGGTTTACCTTTTGTTTTGTTTTAGGTCAAAATATAGAGTCGGTTACGTTATTGGTCTCATCATCATCATCGTTGGTAAGAAAAATTCAAATACTTAAAAGTAAACAACAACCCAAAAAGTGGGCTAGCTAGAAGTTTGAAATTCAAAATAAAAAATATTAGGTGTCATAGCTCATAGTATTGATTCTTGAAATGCCATTTTTCTAATTTTATTTAAGTATAATAAATGCATATGGAAAAAGGTTACAGAATTGCTTCAGTGAGCTTTTTCATCCGTTCCCTAGCTTTACAGTAAATATACCAACCTTCTTTTTCTTGTTGGGTTGTTGGCAATATTCAATGTCTGTTCCTCTCACCTTCCTTTAGTCATATCACATATCCCCCCTCCCCCCACTCCATCATTTATATTGTTCGAACTCCTTTAAATTATTATCGTATTAATAACAGAGTTTTCTAAATATATGCACTATTTTGAAGGTCGGTAGAAAAGTTTGAGCAACATATATATATATATATCACTTTATTAGTAGCGGTTGTAACACTAAAGCAATGAATTCATCAAATTCAATATTTTTTATGTGCACTTTGAATAGTTACTAAAAATTCAATAATATTATATTTAAATACTTATTTTTGCAAAGAGTTTAAGTTAAATATGTTGTCTTTTATATTATCAGGTCATCTAAAGAAGGGTTGTAAAATATGAGATTTATAATTTTAAAAATTAAATAAGATAGGTTATCGTATTCAAGTCTACATTGATTTTGATGGGGTAAATCATTACATTGACGTAACTTAAATTCTTTTACAAATACAATAAATTCGACATGCTAAGAAAACTTTAAAGATTGATCTCATCAAGTTGTAGTTCTAGAGGTGTCGTCTGGGCGTTCTACCCCTATATAAAGAGAGAAGGACCATATGTATATATAAGAGGGCATAATATTCTTGATTACAACTAAGATATGCCAACTACTTCCCTACCATTATATTTATTCTGTATCCTCAAGATTCCTGTTTGTCTATCTATATATATCCTCCCATCCTTTTCACTTTCCCTTCAGCTAACTTATTAAAATCTGCTGCCTAATCTTTGCTTCGATATCATGGTAAGATTATTTTAATTCTTCAAACGAGATATTGGTGCGGTTCAATTAGAAAGCACACTTCTTTATATATAGAACTTCGTTATTTAATTGAGCCGTGCCAATATCACGTATAATATCTTCTTTTTTCTCTTGATTTTGTCTATTTAATTGTTTTCCATTCTCTTAATTAGTTCCTAACTATATTTTTGAAGCTTCTTGTCCACCCTCTCCTAATTAATACCAGATCAATTTTCTCTCTTTATCTATATGTGTTGGAAAATGAAAAGTAAACAAATTTATTTTGAGTTTTTATTAAAGATTGATTGCCGATCAATGTTTGTAGAGAATAATGGTGTAAATATTTTTTAATCATATCAGTGTATAGAAGTTTAACATATATTTATATATATATATTTTGGAATATCTCAATAATTAAGATGACAAGGAATGTTGATCTTGACGAAGTAACGAGATTTTCTTGTCTAAATTCCCAGAAAATAAAAGAAGGTCTTCTGTTGGAATATCCTAGAAGATGAGATATATTATCTCCATTAATTTCTCGATTTGCTTTTTTATTTTTCTATTCGTAGATAACATATATTCATGCATTCATGTTTATTCGTCGTGTCAATTATGATTATAATTATAAACATTATCATTATGTTGAGTTGATAACTAATTATTGTTGTTTATATAATTTCAATGCTGGAGTTTATTTTGAACATGTGTGTGTGTGTGTGTTGTTATAGTATTATATATGTAGGTATAAATAATGCAAGTTGCACAAAAAATTAAAGATGGGCGTTGTTGGAATTAAATGATTTGGAGCTAAAAAGGTTGCCTACTTTCGACAAAAAAAAAGAAGGTGTTGAGTAGGTGAAAGATTTATGATTATTATATACTTTCTTGACCTCATCATTAATAAAATTTTAATATTCACACATTATAATCGGTTGTCTTCCTTTGTGGGGAAGTAACAAATAATGAACAACGTAACTTGACGTACTAACACAATGAAATCAAAAGTTACTTTCTTCTAATTAAGAAGCATTTTAGAAAATTGGTTATGTTGTCTAAAAATGCAAGAAAAAGAAAAATTTGTAATTTAAGTACCTTTTTTTTTTACCTCTACAGACTTACAAGGCTATATACCTAAAGTAAAAAGTTATTGCCATTGATTGTTTTTTCTAAAACATTGGTTTGTGCAAGTTTTCTCATCTGCTTGAATTAGCATGGCGTGAAGGGACGGTTCAAAATTTGAAGTATATGCATTTTTTTTCTATTATTAAGCTTTATTTTAATTTGCAGAAGAAAAAAAAAGTTGGTGTATTAATTTTTGAAAGTTTAAATTGAATCTGCAACTGAAAATTGTTTGGATTGACATTATAAGGCTAGTTATTAAATTTGGAGTTGATTTGGATTAACTATGAAGAAAAAATGTGTCGCTTAAATTAAATTCCTACTCAATGATGATTGTCGAAACTTTTGACTAAGTAATAACGAATTATCGGGATATTCAGTCTCAAATGCTGAAATGATCTTGTTGATTCATCAGAATGTGGTCAAAATGTTAATGATCATCATTACTTGTGCTATTGAGGCAAAACTTGTGACTCAAATCCTGGCAATTTGTCGAGATTTGATCCAAAATCTTGATTTCTTGACCATGACTGGTTAAGAAAACCACGTCTAATATAAATTAAATAAAGAGTAAATTTTAGGTTTAGCAAACATAAAAATCATATTTGTATGTTATTGCTATAGTTTGTATAATTGTGCTTCATAGCAAATTTTATGTTTGCTATGGCTATTAATCTGTATATTTCAGTATACATATATATAAAAATCTGTATTTGTATATTTCGGTATACAAACTAAAACACAGTGATTGTATATAAACAAAAATACTACATATATACAACACATATGTATACCAAATGGGTCTATTTGTATATTTCGATATACAAATGGGATGACAAAAAACATGGAATGTTTGCTGCGAATTACAAATAAAAGAAACTATGGCTATAGTATTTAATTTGAATTAATAGTTTGCTATTTCATACAATTTTCCCTTAAATATCCTGATGACCCACCAAAATTTTGCTACTTGTGAAACAGTTATTTTTATAGCACTTTTCTTAATGAGGTTAAATTTTAAATAATAGCATCAAAAGATCCTATTTCTGCAAATATGTCTTCCTTTTGGTCTCGCACTTATCGTTCAACTAAAGCCCAAACAACTCGGTTTTGGCGGAGCCCATCTGATCAAATTTGTTTTTCTTCCTTTATTTTTGAAAAATAAATCATGCTGAGGTAGTATGAGCAATAAAAGAAGTGAAAATTGAATGGATAAATTTAGGGGAAATTAGCAAATATATACTAGTTAATTAGGTAATATAACTAAAGTTTAGCTAATTTACAATTCACCACTAACATATAACGTTAATTACGTGGGCTTTGGTTCGAATTTTGTATAATTCGTCACTAACAATTCTTCGTTTGATTTGTATTTGTATATGACGGTGATTTCCTTTGGGTTTTCAATTTTATCATCAGATACATTCAATTTTGTAAATCTTTTTAAAGTTTGTATAAAGTTTAGATGTTTGTGTTTGTATGAATTCATTATTTCGAGTTTTATCATAGTATATTATTTAGAAATTTGTATTACTCTGAATAACAAATCCAATTTTAGAGCTACAGTTGTACCCATATTTGTATAAATGTGTAAATGTATATAGTTATTCTAATTGTATATTTCTATATTTTACTTATAAAAAATATATAAGTACAAAAGTCTACCAACATAATTATACTTATACAAATACGGATGAAAATAACTCAATTATACAAATACACGTGAATTATACAAACGTACCCACAAATTATACAAACGAGTAAGCTATAGCTATCGCCCGTAAATATGCAAACTATAGCTATCGCCCGTAAATATGCAAACTATAGCTAAAGAGCCTAATTAAGTTTATTATAATGACTATTTACAAATTTTTCCTATTAAAATATATTATTATATGGATATATAAACCTAAGGAGAAATTGTAAGACAACAAGATCAATAACTATTTTAAATACATTGTGAGAAGGGAATATGAATATATTTCTACTTTTCTATAACAATCACCAGCTATACATTGATATACACAACATATTTGGTTATGGCTCAATCAATCATCAATTTATTTATTTATTCTTTTTGTTCTCTGTTAACTGTGTTTTGGAGGATTATGGGCTATGGTACGAAGGAGAGACGAAAGTATGGTGATCGTTGATAATTTTTTTGGCTAATTTGCTTCAAATTTGGGTTTGTTTTCATTTTCTGGTAGTGATCGTCGGTCTGAGCTGGTGGTTTTGGTGGTGGGCACTTTCGGTTGTGATTGGGCTGCATTAGGGTTAACTTTTTATTGGTTTTGATAATGGATGAATTGGCGCGATATATTTAAGAAAATGTCTCATATTATTTATGACGTAGTTTTAATTATGAGACTCGTGCCTGAATTAATGTTAAGCTGGAGATTTGGAGACAATTTTTGGAGTCTAAAGAGTTTAGGTATAGTAGAACCTAGACAGAATATATATTTGGAGTGCAAGTTCAGTAACGTAAGGCCTACGGCTGGCATGGAAAAATGCAACTTAATACACATGTCTTTCAAAGAAAGGTGGTTTAAGTATCTTGGGCATACTAGGAGAGATAAAATTAGAATTGTTATACTAGGAGAGATAAGATTAGAAATGAAGATATCAGATTCAAGATAAAAATGGCCTCCATAGAAGACAAGCTATGAAAAACATTTTTATTGTACGTTTAAAGTTAAATGATTTTATTATCTCTTAGTATAACGTAAACAAATTTTAAAAATGAAATCACTTTTTATTTATAATAATCAAACATGATTTAATTATTAAATACTGTTACAACTCACAAGTATACAACTGGCGGAACATTAAAATGTTCATACTTCATAGGGCAGTTGAGCTTTAATTCTAATAGTAATTGCGTCGTCACTTTTTATTTTAATCAAAGAGGCCATGAATCTGCCTACCAACAATTAGGAGTCTTATTCTTTCCTAGGTTATTTATTTTATACTATGAGTAGCAATTAATAACTAGCTATCGAATTTTGAATATATGTTTGGTAAAAAGAAATTAATTATCTCATTTAGTTTTATGCGGACAGTTTTCCTTTACTTATAATTTTCTCAAATACTATTAGATATTGTAAATTTGTCAAAAATTATTTCTAAAAAAAATATAGAATTGATACATAAAATATTACGAATAAATCTCATATTCTAACAAAAGCTACTATCAGAAAAATATTGCTCATTAGAGCTTCTTATGATATATTATGATATCAAACTTCTAATCTATGTCTAAAAATATTGTTCTACATATTTTAATAGTTTACGAGAATCTTACTTTGTATTATTTTTACCATTCAGATACTAGGAAAACAACATTTATAAGCATCGTGAGGTAAGGTTATTCTTGATTGCGCTAACGGTAGACTGTTTACTAGTACATACATCTATATAAAAATAAGGGATAAGAATCTGAAAAATACCCCAACTATGGTCGAATTTGTTGTTGCGATACTAAACTTTCATAAGGACCTATTACCTCACTAGACTATTAATACCGTATTTTTTACCCCCTGAACTATTTAATAGTGTATTTTAAAGGTATATATGTGCCCACGTGGACACATTACTATTTATAATTTTGCATTATTTTTTATGTCCACGTGGGCAAATATATATGTTTAAAATACGGTATTAAATAGT
>NW_006239023.1:1007735-1011374 GCF_000226075.1 Solanum tuberosum | reverse complement strand
TGTTGCGATACTAAACTTTCATAAGGACCTATTACCTCACTAGACTATTAATACCGTATTTTTTACCCCCTGAACTATTTAATAGTGTATTTTAAAGGTTAATATGTGCCTACGTGGACACATTACTATTTATAATTTTGCATTATTTTTTATGTCCACGTGGGCAAATATATATGTTTAAAATACAGTATTAAATAGTCTAGGGAGGTAATAGGTCATCATGAAAGTTTAGTATCGCAACAGCTAATGCGACCAAAGTTGGGTATTTTTCAGACCATTATCCCTAAAAATAATAATGGATTCCCAACTCCATAGAACGAACTTTTATTTATTGGTATCTTTTTAGCGTACGTTTTAACCTGAATTTGCTCCTCAATTCCTACTTCAGTTTGCTTTAAGATTAAAATTTTACTCAAAAATACTTTCTTCATTCACTTTTGACATAACTATTTTATTACAATACCCTTATTAATTAATATTTAGTATTAAATGTTGGGAAATAAGTAACCAATATTATGGGTAACATGAAATTTGTTTGTTCACAATAACAAGAAAAAATGAAAATCTATTTTTAAAATAATGGAAAAGTAAAAATGAATTAACCTGTAAGTGATGTTTTTTTTTGGGCAGTTTGAGTTTTAACAAAACAGAGCAACTAAAGTTATTGACAAATGACAACCACTAGTAATTACTTACCAAATAGAAAAATGAGTCTTTCATATATCATATACCGAATACAAAAGCATATACTCCTATAAACCTCCCAAACAAAATCCCAGAGACTGCCTTACTTTTTCCTCCAATAAAAAAAAATAATCCGAAAATTGCATCTCTGCTAAAAATAAGAAGGCCATACTTAAACATAACGAGTAGTAATCTAATGATACCAAAAAATGATAATAACATGTGATGATTGATGAAGATGGATGGTCTAATTTTGTTAGTTGATAATAGTATTAGGTAGCTAGCTATTCCAAGAAACCTGTCTTAGTTAAAATGGCATTCCTTAATTTGCTAAGGTCCCTTCCCTTAAGAGTCCTTCCAACTCCTTCCACCATTGAAAATGAAGCTATTTGATTTCTTGCTACTCTTCTTGCTATATATTCATGTGGTGGCACTATTCCATCACCATAATCATCTTCTTCTTCTTCTTCTTCTTCTTCGACATTTCCAGAATAAGCAACTGATGAGAAAGAAGAACCATCCTCTGTTCTAACTCTTCTTGATTTCTGTTTATTGCTATTCTTGGACCATTCTGGAATCTCAACAGGACTTGATGATTTATGTAACATACACTTGTTACTTTTTCCTCTTGGGATATTCACTCTTGATGAATCTCTTTCATTCACATAACCCCATACATCTTCTTCTTCAAAGTCTCCATCTTTCTCTGTTTTTCCTTTGTTTCTGTTGCTATTAAACTCTTCCATTCTTTGGTTCTAATTAGATCTCTCAACAATGAAAAAGTTTGGGACTTTTTTTATTTCTGGTGAAGTACTAAAAAGCTTGACATCTAGAAAGGGGAAGCCTAACAACTATATATAGCTAAGAGAAAGGGATGTTTGTTTTTTGTTTCATGATTTATTTTGGTATTTTCAGGAATCATTAAGAAGAAGAAAAAAAACAGAATGGTATAAGGAATCTTCCTTAGCTCCAAAAAAAAGGTAGAATTTTTTCTTTGAATAGTAAAAAACAAAGGAAAAAAATGTGAAAATATTCTTTTGAGTTATGGTTTTTGTAAAAAGAAAGAAAGAAGATCACATATTTCAAGGGGCTACCTAGTTTTAAAACCAAGTCCCCTGCAGCAACAGTATCAGAAGGAAAAAGACAAACACCACAGAGATTTTTGTATAGATATATATATATGAGTTTTGTAACTTTCATCACCCTCAAAACTGGAAACTGAAGCCAAAAAGTTGGTACTAAAATGATTTTCATGACATGTTTGAAACTGAAAGCCAAAAACTAGGAATATTTATTTAAGCAAATGAAAGTCCAAAAAGCTCATAGAATTTTTCTTAAAGAAATACTATATGAAAAAATTTACTCTATGATATAGAAGTACTCTGATTTGTCTGTTTTATGAAAATGTTACTCCCTCCGTCCCATTTTATGTAGGTAGTTTGATTCGATACGAAATTTAAAAAAGAAAAAAAGATTTTTAAAACTTGTGGTCTAAAATAAATGATAGGATTTATGTAGCTATACATCATTTCATTAAAGATAAAATTAACATTTCAAAATTAAATTATTACTTAATATAAAAATATATCATTCTTTTTTACACGAACCAAAAAAAAAAAAGTAAGTTAATGGGAAGGAGAGGGAAGTAATATGTATGTGGATGGATAAAAGGGTACATAAGCATCCATCAATACTGATGAGTTCTTGAAAAACAGATAAATTTTGATTGGGTAAAGTGTAGAGTAACGATTGGTTGAGCTAACTTTTCACTGATTTCTGTAGTCTTATCCAATACGGGGAGCAGGAGCCAACTAAGCTTTGCATTAAACCACATCATAAGGGAGTGAAAACAACTTTATTAGGGGACTAGAAAATTCAGTAAAACCATTTAGTATGAGTTGCCTCATAGCTCATTAAGATTTATGTGCCATAGTTTTAATTCACATAATACACAAACTTTTGGGCTCAATAATGACAAGGATAAAAACATATCATATGTATCATGAGCTTCCATCGTAGCATGGTAATCTAAAAGTAAAACATATAATCTGCAATATTACTAAAATATGTACTACTTAGTAACAGATGTTTATCATGTATACTCTTTCTTAAACTTTGTATCAAGCCAAATGAAAATAATTTTTAAAACTAGTTTGAACTTTTGTAACATATGATCCCCTAGTCATTAGCAATTCCAACTCATTACCATCCCTATCCTATCTCAAAGTTCAATGCTTTGTGGTTTTGGGGATTGTTGCTGAATTGACTGTGCTAAACAGCTAAAGTAAAAAAGCAAAGTGAGTGTCCTGAGATCTGGGATTATTACTGAAACAGCCACAGTGTACCACCAACCAACCAAGCCCTATCACACTTATTATGGGATGAGACATTGGCGCAAAGGCCAATAATTTTACCTAGGTTGTAATTTTTTAGATGTAAACACACTTAACTAATTCTTTAGTCACTTTTATTTTCACACTAAGCTTTCTTTTCATGAAAGAGATTCAACAATTTATGTGTAAAAAAAATTACTTTCATTCTATTTACGTAGTATAATTTTTTGACAAAATAAATTCGATTGAGATGCAGTTTTCATCCTTGGTAGAGTAGAGGTAGATCTGCAGTGTAACCTATGAGTTCACATGAGCAAAGTCAAAAATCAGAAATTTGTGTTTATGGAGTTTGGATTCTAGAAAACTAGCTAATTGGATTTTGAATATAAATTATTTATACATGCTCAATAAATTTCTCAATACAAATATAAGATTTTGGCCAAAACTATTAGATTTAGTTACTCCATAGCAAAAATTCTAGCTTCACCTTTACACGCAAATTCAATAGCTTTTATTCAATCCTGGTATATACGTGTTGTTATGGATAGAGACATTACATTGGCCTATTATCACCAAAAAAAAAAAAAAAAAAAAGGGGGTCAACGTTTACCTTTTTTTTTGA
>NW_006239023.1:993128-1007623 GCF_000226075.1 Solanum tuberosum | reverse complement strand
TTCTTTTCCCAAAAAAAAAAAAAAAAAAAAAAGTGGGTCAACGTTTAACTTTTTATTTGAATTTTAGAATATAAGTCCTCAGGAGTCCATACAATTCCAGATTACATGGTATGCTAATTTATCTACGCCTCATATTTTACCATAAAGTAATAGAAAAAAAACTTGGGGAAACAGTATACGTAGTACTTAGATACAGAGTTTAAATGTCACTAAACACTATTATGGGTAGTATAACTCACATAAATCTCATAGTGTGAAGAGTAAATTATATTGCATCCCTACTTTTTTTCTACTTACAATAATTCCTTAAAATTTGTACATTTCGGATACATAAGTCACCTCGGATACATTAATTCACCAACCAGATATATTAATTCTAATACTAGAAGAATCCTTCTGTTGCGCTAAAAGAAGAATAAAATCTGAAAATCTAATTAAATTACATTTACGTTTCTTCTTACTCTCAATCATACAGAGGCAAATCCTAATTTGAGATTGATACATTACCGTGTGGTAATTGCTATGTAATTGATACATTTAGTATAAATTCGAATTTACATATCATATCTAAAAAAATAGTTCATGATACATTACTATATATGTATCTCGTTTAAATTAATAAGTATTGTATTGTTACGGGACACATTAAACATGTAATTGTTGCCCATAAGTTGTTTGGTTTGAGTTCAATACATGTAGTATAAATTAGTATTTATGTATCATGTCTGTATAATTTGACGTAGATATGTATATACAAAAAAAATTATGAATATGATAAACAATGATTTAGTTATAAAATAGTATTGTACATACGTAACAAACATTTGATACATGGTCAATAAATTGAGCCTATTGTTTGTGTTTTCCTGTAAAAAAAAAAAAGAATTGGAAAGAAAAAAATAAATTAAGAACTACCTCTTAATTAACTTTAAATCATTAACTGGAGAGAAAAAATATTTAAAATTTTAAAAAAAGAATGATGGAGGTAACCGGTGATATAGAGGAGTGATTATAGGCATGAAAAAGGGAGAAAATCGTGGAGTTGGAAGATTGAAAGTTATGTATCTAGGAGAGAATTTGAGAAAAAAGAGATATTTTTGTAATTTTTAAAATGATAGGGAATAATAGAAAATAGGGTAAAAATAATGTGTAGTTAGGTAATTTTTCTTTATTGGTATGAACCAAGTTGGATCTATAAGGGCCTATAGGCTAGAATTGATAAAGAGACTAATTTAGTTGGAATTATTAGATCGAGTAAAATGTTGTATGGAATTTGAGACTAATTAGAAACTGGTTGTATTGTGTTAGAAAAAAGAGTTTCATGCATATTATGTGTAGTCTGATCCTCTCATCCCTTTCGTGAAACCGTCTCTTACCCCCAACTGATTACATATCTTAGTTCTTCAATTGTTTTACAATTTCCCTTTTGTTGTTTACCTTTCATAATTGTAATCCTTTTAATATTGAGATCAATATAATAGATAATATCTCTATTGTGAAATTGGGGAGTTGTTACAATTTCTCTTTTTTCTACTTTACTGATTCCAAAAATCAAATGAATAATTAAAGAAATAACATTTTCCTTTTAAGTTTCTACATGCACGTAATCTCCAAACTGATATAACATTTTTTTTAAAATCAAATATTATATATTCAAATTTATGATAAAATTAAAAAAAAAATCGACTTTCAAAATTCCTAAGATATTGAGCATAACAAGTAAAAGATTGATTAGTATAATTTGGACCACATGACATAGTCCATGATATTAAATACTTTAGAATTAAATAATGTGTTTCCAAAAAAAGTGAAGTGTGGATCACAATACTTTTTAAGTCTATTTTGGATAATCTTAGCACCTTGAGGACAGACAGATCCACATCTTCCAACAACCAAAAAAAAAAAAAAGGTACATAGCTTATCTTTATTTCAATTTATTAGTTTTGTTTATTTTTTAAGTTGATTTAAAAAACAACTCTTTTTTTATTTAATTTTAATATCCTATGTGATTTATTTAAAGTAATAAAATTAAAAAATATTTTAATATATTATATATATATCACCTATTAAAGATCACAAGATCAAAATTTTTGCTAACTTCTTAAAATTTCGTGTTCAACTAAACTAAGACAAATAAATTGAAATCGAGAGAGTATGAATATGTATTAGATGTCTTTCTAAATCTGGGAAATTTCAAAGGAAAAAAGGGAAGGGGTATTAGTCATATTTAACAATTCTGCAAAAGTAAAATTACAGTAAAAGATATAGTACTTAATTAAGGGTAATGTTAAATGGTCAGAAAATTAAAAGGTCTATAATATCCTTTTTATTCTAAAATAAACTGATCTTTTTTTCATTTTTTAATTAAAAGATATTAAAGTTAAAAGAGTAAATATGTTCAAAAAGGTAAAATAAAATAGTGTGAAATATGTTATTTTACCTGGCCAAAAGGATTTTTCCCTTAATTAAATCCAAAATATTTAGCAAACTGTATTTGCTTCAGAGCATTTGGACCTTTCACAAAATTGAGAAATCATTTATTATTACATTTGTTTTTTTTGTTTTTCAGTTTCCCCCTTACTTTTCCAGTAAGTGGAGCGTTACTTCACAAAATGAGATATTTAAGCAAAGATTAACGGGTCATTTAGAAAATCAACTCTTGTGATTAAAGACCCTTTCTTAAGTACGCAATAATCTTAATATTAAACACTAAAAGTTGATCACCTGTCGAAGAAAATCAAATAATTAATCATGTGTAATGAAAGAAGAGCTTCTTATTGGAATGTCAATATTAAGATAAGGTTTAAAATTAAATAAAGAGTATAGAATAAATTATCTAATCAGCAAATTTCGAAACTTAATGATTTTATATTTACCAACCACTAAGAGTAAAACAAAGATATAATCTTGCAATTTTATATAAACGAGCCTAGTGTTCCACATGAAGTAACTTCAAGAAGAACCATATCCTAGTAAAACTTTCCACCCATCCCGAAACGATCAGACTAGAAAGTCATTTATCTAACTTGTAAGCCTACCCTTCATATCATCTATACCTCAATCCCGAACAAGTTGAAATGAACAACGATATCTTTTCATATATGCAAAAAGTTTTAAAACAAGTAACTGGTGGAATCCTAGTAAGGAGCTAGAATGGACAAAATCTAGACAACTTCATTTTTCAAGTATGCACTTGAGTTGGATCAACTTTGAGAACAAAAATAGACATAAAAAACACATTTCACCTTTATGTACCTATTTTACCTTTTTTCAACTTTATATGAAGATAAGTGGGGACAAAAGCTAATGCTCATTGTCTCTATCAAATATGCTACCCAATTCCAATCCTGTCACACTCATTCACCACTTAGCACAAAATCTTTCTTTATAATGGAAGGCAAATTTAGTGGTTATAAGAGCAAGATTGACAAGCTACTTGTAAAATCTTTCATCGTGTTCTAATTTGTAAAGAAGACCAATTAGCTCCTTGGTTTTCAACATCTTTTCAGCAAGAAGATAATTGATACATTTGACTCCAAGTGCAGAAATTAGTATGATCATGAAATTCATTGCTGAATACTTTTGCTGTATATACTGTCATATCATCAATTCAACAATGCAACGAATATGGGGCAAAATTAGGCTCAACTTGACATCAATGTGATGATTATTTCTTTGATCTTTAAGCTTTGTGAAATACCTGGTGTAGTAGTTTTCACTCGCATAGTCACAAACTTGTCAAGAAAATCAGGTTATACCGCGTGACAAGTACACATAGATAAGCAAACTGCAAAAGACATTGTACTATTGGAGAGCACTATTCACACAAAACTAGAACAAGACAGCAAGGAGGGGGGAAAGCCGACCCTTCGAAAACCTGAGCATGAAACTTTAAGTTCCTGTATGAGTAATGTTGTATGAATAGTATCCAAAGTTCAACTGTGAGGAGCCAATCAGAGTATTTTGCATCCTTTGATTTCTCATTTCTTCCCAAAACAAATAATCATCAATAGACTACATTATTAGAGGCTAAGCTCTTTCATATGTTGCACAAAAAATGAAATGAACTGAGGACTGTCTGCTATTGATCTCAGTGTAGACTTGATTTATACTTTGATATAGGAAATAAAAAGCTGTCCAGACGCAAACACTGAACCTGTACAGATTGCAGATCTCGTGAATTTTTCTGCTAGCATTTCACAAACTAACTATTCTAACTTTCTAGCAGCATGGTAAAGCTCCAAATAATCAAGAGCAGGTCGGTTCCAAGACCAATCTTGTTCCATGACCTGCTTGCATAAAGAGTTGAACCAATCCCGACCATCGTACCAAGCAGAGAGAGCTCTGAAACGCAGAACTGTAAGTGAGTCCATACATATCAACAAACGAGGAGAAGGGGAAGGAAGTATGCATTTTAGGGTCTGCATGAGATGGAAAAAAACATGGTGCAAAGAGAAATAATATATCCACCCTTCCCAACATATAAGCAGTTACAGAAACTCGCTCCAAGTTCCACACTTTATTGTCATTTCCAATAACAATGCTTATCCACAAGTTTGTTTCTTCATTTTCTACATTTGAGCAGTTCTATTTTCACAACCACCAACTATTTGACAGCAAACACACTCCCCCCATGCCTCCCCGTAAAAAGGGTTATAATAACGAATGATCTCAAGAATGAAATGACAAAAGAAAATGAGAAGCAAACAACCAAACTAATGTATTCCCATAAAAGTAACCAAGTGCCACAATCACCAAGGCTAGAGGAGGATGGTTCCACCATGCATGTCATTGAGCTTTCCTAAATCGTACTTCCAATTGAAGTTCAGGTCTGGGACTCTTATGATCTGAATGCCCACAGTGAAAGATCCACCATTGCTACGATGATTGGGCTTCGATTATTTTCTCTATATATACCATATGGATGCAAAGATAGCATAAATTGGGTGGAAGATCCTCGTAGAAGTAGCTGAATGTCGATTAATTTTAAGATGGTTTGTGCTGCTCTTCTTTCTCCATCCAGGAACATTGAGAAGGGGCACTAAGACAGTGGCTTTCCGAAGTTTCTTCAGTTGAGAGGAGCTAGAAGGGATATAACATAGCATATAAGTGTGAAAGAATATAAGCATCCAACCTAAAACTTAAGGCAATGAGTGGAGTGGCCTAGGTCATTATAAACGCTCTTTGGAACGCTTATTTCAGAATCCCCCGAAAGTGTAACTTGGTTCTTGGGTTACACGTGGATTGAAGATTTTTATTATGGAGGGACGCTGAAGAGGAGGCTCAACAGAAGTGGGCCTAAAGTAGCCGGAGACTGGTTAGGCCCAACAGGCTGATGAGTGGGCAGGGACGGGGGCGCTGGGGAGCATTGTTAGTGGCTCCATGGACTTCTTTGAGAGAGAGAAGCCCAGAGCAATAGAGCATGAGGAGAAAATTAAGCGGGACAACATGCTATGCTAGCATGTAATGAAAATGAACCTCAAGCCTAACTCAACCTCGAAAGATAGCCCATGAGGTGTCCAAAATCATATAAGGAGACAAAGCAGTTCCTCAACCAGTATGGACACTTAACACACACACACATCCCACTCCCGGGCACAACCAAGGTCGGACATATGGAGTCTGGACACCAATACATAGGAGCACAACACTGGATAAACCAATAATAACAATTGATCTAATTCTGATACCATGTTAATAAAACAAACTTTGGTCCTAATTCAACGTCAAAAGTTAACTCATAAAGTGAGAATTGCTCAAAAGACATGTACGCTTAGGACTGTACATCTGGAGCGTGGACGATATAACATAGGGTGGGCAGCATTAGGTAAACAAAGAGTAGGAACGGGTATGGCTCTGCTACCGTGTGAAAAAATATGCATCCAACACAAAACCTTAATGAAAGGGTGGAGTGCCCCAGGACCTTAAACCCCTCAGGAAACCCTTACACAATATATGAAGGACAAGTGTATTCTCTAACACTAAGAAAGGGGAGAATTACTAATAGCATATTCCTCTTGGGACTTCAACAGAAAACAATTGGTTATTTTCAGTTCAAAACAAATTCAGAATAGTTCTTTTGGTCATTTTTCTTGTTAAAAAGTTGTTTCCTCATTCTCTTGTAAGCAAGCATAAGAAAATGGAAAGTCTCAAACTGAAGACAGATTACCAGATTGCTCTCCCTTTCCCTGTTAGACCACGCCCCTGTATCCCTCCTTTCCTCAAATTAGAATTTTAGAAAATTGAATTGATAAAAATTCAATATCTCAGCAAGTTTGTAGAACTCTGCTAAGGCTGTCCAGTCCTCGCATCTTATAAGGAGATACGTTGAAAATTTGGAGGAAAAGATCCTTATGTCTGGTGTTGACAAAGAAATAGGGGTAAATAGGGCAGGATTTTAAGAGTTCAGTTATAACTGTTGCAACATTCTTTAGATTTTGATCTCTCATATTTGTGTATGCCATCACACTTGCTACCATTTCCCTTGAAAATTAAAAGACTAAAAGACGTTAATTGAAAAAAAAGCAACTATACTTGCCTATTCAGAGCATAATCAACTCCGCCAGCATCTGCTCCATCAAAGCTGAATCCATTTGGTTCAAGACCACACTGTTGTGCTCTCTCTTTGTCATGGTCAACATCAAATACAGTATCATAAAGTCCTAATATACAGAATGCAGAGGTTAAAACACACACTCAGAAGCAAATGATTAGGATCTGCTAAATAATAACTAAGTCAACGGCACCAAAAGAAAATTCTACCATGCGTAAACAAATATTTGTTCTCTCACTTAATTCAAGAGAATGCAATAATTCTTGTGAGTCCAATATATATCAAGTAAAGTCCCTTCTAAAAGAGGAAACTACAGTTGAAACATTCTGATCGGCATAAACATCTGCAGTTGCAATGCTACAAGAGATTGAAAACTGTTGTAGTGTGTGATCTCCACATCTACAAGCTTAAATTGTTAGGCGAAAACAGTTTTTTTATTAATTATTGTCTCTTTTTATTTTTGATAAGGAATTATTGTCTTCTTTTATCAAGTAATATTTTATGAATTATGGTTAAAATGTTGTTCTCATACATGAGGATCTGATGGTCCAAGAATGCAGAGATACCTTTTGATAATGGGTGGTAGTGAATTTTATTTTATTTTTTACGGGTAATGGGTGGTAGTGGAACATGATCCCAAAAGCTCTTTCAACTTTGCCACCATGTTGAATTGCATAACTGCCTCATCTGAAAGCTTAAGTTTTTTGAAAAGAGACGTTATTTATTTAATTATGGCTTAACCAAATCCAAAATGGTCACTCATATATATGCACCTGTAGTTCCAAAAAGATGGTCACATCATAAAAAAGGGAATGTTACGGTCAAGAGAGAGAGAAACTTCGGTAGAAAAATTGAGTTGCTCTACCCTCATATCTGAGCATACAGTACAAGTGACAGAAAGGTACTAAGAAAGCTGCACATGGAAAGATATTCTAATTTCTAAAAATATAGGTCATAAGAAAAAGGTACCTCCAGTTTTACGCACGACTGGAATTGAACCATATCTCATAGCGGTAAGTTGTGTTAGTCCACATGGCTCAAATATTGAAGGAACTAGAATAAGATCAGCACCAGCATATATCTGCAATTGTATCAAAAGGAATGATATGATAAAAAGGTACCATAAGGCTTGAAGACAAAAATATGCAACAAGCACAGAAAGGAGAAACAATACCAGGTGAGAAAGTGGCTCGTCATATGTTAGACAGAGTCGTGCGCGGTCATTATATTTGGAGTGCAATTGATTTGCCAAATTAACAAAATCGTTTTGTACCCTAGGATCAGGAGCAGAACCAAGCAAGACTACCTGTCAGAGATTTTTGTCAATGGAAGATCATACCTTTCTGCTAAAATAAACTTTCTAAAATGAGACTCCATTAAGAATAAGACTTGAGAGAACAAGATGCAAAAATTGGTAACGAAAACATTCAAGAGCTGGTATTCTCTGGCCTTCTTTAAGTAAAAAATAATGAATTGGTACTCTCTGGCATCTTTAGATCAGTTACTATATACAAACTAGATATGACATCCAAAACCAAATGGATTTTTTTAAAAAAAAATTACACTAGCTATTATCAGAGCATATAGCAACATTTCGACAAGCCAAAAGCTTAAGATGAGTATGTTCCCCATAGTCCACCCCCCTCCCTCCCCCAAGCAAAAGAAAAAAGAAAAAAGAAGGGGGGAGGGGGGATCTGAGAACTTAAGAACAGCTTCAGAAAAAATACCTGTCCGTTCCGTTCCAAGGTGCGCCAAATAGCATGTTTAATGAGGTGGATTCCTTTCTGGTGAGTTAAGCGGGTGATAATTCCTACCAAAGGAAGGTCAGCCTGTTTCAGTCCAAGTTTTCGCTGCAAAGCTTCCTTGGCTGCTGTTTTGCCTTCAACAACGTTTTCTGAGGTGTACGGAATCTGTAATTGCATGCATTCCAACAGTGCCACAACCATCAGACAAATAAAGATGACACACAATTCAAGGCCCAAGAACTTAAAGCTACAAAAAGAATGAACCTTACAATAACCAAATACAATACTCCATATATGTGACACTTACCTTTTTAATGTCCCAAAAAGAATGAACCTTTTTATATTAGATGCAATTTTTTTATTTTTTTTGAGACAACGGTAACTTTGTATTCACATAAAACTCATCATCCAAGAAATGATGAGGAAGAATCTTACACCCACCAAAAGTATGGGAATTCCTCCAAGAGGACTGCAAAAATAGAAGAACTTTACAAGCTACCTATGAAGCCAACTAGTGCTACTATATCCCCAACTCTTGTTTCCACCAAAAATAAGTAAACTAAGACTCCGACTCTTTATCTTAAATATTGCTACTCTTGCCTTCAAAACATATGGTATTCCTTTCCTTCCATAGTGTCCACCAGATACATGCTGGAATGGTCACCCACCAGTTTTCGTTTGACCCTCTACTACCAATTATTTAGATACAATTGAACTTCAAAAAAAATCATTTTACCCTTAATTTATGGCCACATAAATGTCTATGGCATGTTTTACATAAGTTTCAAAATCTTCTTTATACAAACACCCTCACATATTTGGGATGATGGGAATAACAAACCAATAAAGGTAGATAAACATCATATCTTTTAGAGATAAGACTACTGGAGGTGTATTATGCGCTAATACAAACTGTTTGATAGGGTCCCACATCGATATGGGATGGAATATTTGCCTCCTTATATGGTATTGGGCAATCCTTACCTCATAAGCTGACTTATAGGGTTGAGTTAGGCGAGCCAGACCCATTCCAATTCTTGGTTTACCTGATGTCGGGTACCCATGTTCTATTGTCCAAGCTCCAAATGTCCACTCCTGCACGTGCGAGTGCTAAGAGTCTGATATTGGGATGGGATTATGTATCCTTTTATGATCTTGGGGAATCCTCATCTCATGAACTAGCTTTGGGGACTGTGTTAGGTCCAAAGTTCATTTCTTAACACTATCTTTCTATGAAGTAAGAAATTTCATTAAAAAGGCATCAAAAGATGCAAAAGAAGTGTGTTAGCTCCAATACATGAGAAAGACCATGCTAGGAGTAGGGTGCTAACAAAATAAAAAAATTGTTCAGTGCTATTTACAGTAGTTAAAGTTTTTCCAACTGAACAAGTTAAGCGCACATCTAGCTTCAGGATATAGTTTGGAGTTGAGATTCCATCAAAGAATTCCTTTCCGTCTGAACACACCAAAAGTTACTTGAAGGAAGCATCGCCAAGACACACCAAAGACTAACACAGTTGAAAGAGTCAAATGTACTGATCAATAAAGAGAAGTGTATAGATTCTAAGCCTAACTGATGAAGTGGTCATAGAAAAAATTAACAACTAATGACAGCATAGCCGAAGAAGGGTCTGGTCTACTCATGTACAGATACACAAAAGAAATCAAACAAGTGCCACTTTAGAGAACAAAATTCTTGTCAAACAGCCCATGCTTAAAATTCTACAAGTCACCTCTATATGCACTTACACACAACAATAGGACAATATCCGGGCATCAATGGGAGCAGCCTTCTTGTTCAGAAATTGGCTACTTAAAATGAGGTAAAAATCCATAAAAGCTGAAATGTCTTTGCACTGGCAGCCCAAACATCCAGTAATTGTTATCTTCTCTTTTAGAAAGAGAAGAAAGATCCCCAGCCCACATCATAGTATGGAATCTGGATCCTTTCATCGAGCAGGATATGACACATCTTCAACTTATTGAGGACATGATCTAGATAGGATGATGTGGAGGTCACGGATTAAGGTAGAAGGTTGGTAGGTGGTTGACCGTTGTCTCATTATACTGTGGGATAGGCTTGGTGGTAGTTTGGAGCACCGTATCTTCTTCTCCTTCCATACCAGCAGTATTAGTATTATTCTCGTAGTTTCCTATTATATGTTGTTTCTTATGCTTCAGTTATCGTATTATTTTGTTGTTGTTACTGTTACTTCTTCATTTCATATTTTTGAAATGCTATCCTTGAGCCAAGGTTCTATCAGAGACAAACTCCCTACCTCCACAAGGTAGAGGTGGCATGGGTAAGGTATGTGTACACATTACCCTCCCCAAACCCACCTGTGGGAGTACACCGGATGTGTTGTTGCTGCTCATGATCAAATATTCTCTGCATATCCAACAGTTTTTTCGTAGAGTTCTTTGTAGAGCATTAGGAGTTGTACAACCTTTCTTGCAAGCAAAAGAGTAAGGTAAGTTGTACCACTAAGCTTCTTTTTTTTGAGATTAGATATCCTTGCATTCCACAATTGACCAATAATCAGTTACGATAACGTCTTTAGGGTGGAGGTCACTTTGAAGATTTGCAGTTGGACAGTTTATATGCAGAGAGATAGGGGGGAGAAGATAGCATGAACTTTTTCCAATGTGTGCCCTTATAGGTAATATAATAGCTCAGAAAAGCCGAGACAACTTACCGGAATGAACTTATCGTTTAAAGGATCCCAAATATCTGGGTCAATCCCATTCACTATACCATGGAACTTGTGAAGGTGAGGCGCAATTACAGGGTTTCCAGACACCTCCTGTGAGTAAGTTGGTGAAACCTGCATGTAAATCCTATTAGGATACAGCTTTACCTTTCATATAAAAAATTTTACAGTTTCACTAAAACAAACAAAGAAGGATACTTTTCTTTTTGATAAAGCCAAAAAAAGAAGTATACGTGTTATAACACTTTGTTTGTATATACTTCAAGAACATGTATTCGTGTAGCCTTTCCTTAGATTTATTTTGTTGTTCTTAAACAGCAAAATAAAGCTTTTTCCCTAGGGTGCAATTTACAATCTTCTTCCAAAAAATGAGAAGGCGAAACAAACATAAGACAAATATGAAGCTGGACAAAATGATGACCTTCAGGAATTGAAATCCAGAACTTTTGTCTGGCAAATTACAAAATAGCCACTGGCTTATGCATAGCACCATTTTTCAACAGACAATAGCATCAAGCACAAACAGCTATTTGTAAGGTAAAGGCGATAGAAGCACTTACTGTTGTAGCTTTGTCTGCGTTAGTCATTGCTCTCCCAATGAGATCTGCCCCAAATTCAAGATTATGTATCGTGAAGACTATACGAGATTTGCTTAGACCATAGTGTGTATATTGTTCCTTAAAGAGCCAAGCAACAGGAGCACTAGACCAATCATGGCAATGAATGATATCCTGCCAGACAAATGAACAGTAAAGAAGACGTGCAAATAAAATTTCATTTCAACAGAAAATATAAGAAACTGTATCACTTCACAGTAAAATTCGAGATCCTCACTTCAGTGCCCAAAAGCTCCCATTCATTGTACCAAGCAGTAATATGTAGGAAGAAAATTATTTAGAAAGAGCAAAGTAGTACACAGTCCCTCCCACTTTAGATGTTTGAATTTGAATTTAGAGGTCAAAATGTCTAATTTTGTGTCTTGATAATGATATTTCACCTCAAACTCAAACTTTGGAAACTAATAGTTGGTCTTAGTAAAAACTATGATAAAATTGGTATCAAATAATCTAGTTTTTTTGGTTGTAAAAGACTACGACATTATGAATAATTTAATTGTTGAATTTTTCACAATTTGAATCCTCCAAGGTGAGCTTAGAAGTTAATTTGGGACCAAGGAAGCATGTTGCAGACCCAATTAATCCAACAACTTCAGTGAGAAATTAAAACGACCTGGTTATACTCCTTGGTAATTAGCAATTCATTCATTGCATAAAAATTCTAATCTGACGCTATTCCAATAAAAATATCTGCAATTGACTTGCCTCCTTCAGAAAATATTTATAGCTTTCCCAAATAAGCTACTATCCAAAGAAATTTATAAGATTAAAATTTGGAGAAATAGGAATCAAGAAAATATGAGACCTCAGAATTAGCATATTGATATAATCTGGAACATACCGGACTAAATCCACCTTGCAGAAGAAACTCCAAAGCTGCGTGACAGAAGAAACCAAATCGTTCACCATCATTGCTACAACCATATACGCACCCTTTCGAAAATAACCTAAAAGAACAATAATGAAGCACTAAAATTATGAAGACATCCAAAATGCCTAATTCACCTATGCTTGATCATCAAAAAAAAAAAAGGCGCACATAGTTGAGAATATGATTTTATGTTCTTCTGGACTATTTACCATTATATTGTTACAATAAAAGCATCCAAAAGGTGGAATTGTATATATCATAAACATTGATCCTATAAGGATAAATTGATGGAAGCAGGGTCTATATTCAGTTGCTAGTCATTCAATATAATTATTGATTCTCCATTCTTTACTATCATTTCCAGAAACACCATCAACTTCTGTGATGGCGGTTGCAGTTCAACAACATATGAATTAGGAAGTTGGTTCAGGAAATAGAGGTTTTCATTTAGGGAACACACAAGCTTATAATATTTAACTAAAGAAAGCTTTAGGAGAAAAGGAGTGCAACACTTCTATTTGTTTTGCGAGATAACTAAAGAGAGTAGATAAAGGAGCTTGATCAGCAGTTCATCTTGGGACTGCCTCTAGAGTGCATTCTACTTCCCTCTTTACTTTACGAATAGCAGCAAGTGATTAGTGAACAGACTTACAAAAGTTGATTATAAACCATGAAACAACAAGTTTATTTATTTTTTCTGATTAAACAAAAACATTATGCGTCATTTTCAGCATAATAAGCATACCCGTTTTGAGGCTCCAAAAAATAGACCGAGAGACCTTCCACCTTTCCAAACCATACTTTTATTTCAGTCCCACCCCAAAAGTAGCTTTTGTGAAACCGAAAGTCCTTCACCTAATTAGAATACATAGCAACATGCAATAATATTAGTGAAAGTATGTATCTCCTTACTTCTTTGTCAATGTAACACGGCTTCATGTAATGATGTAGAAGCCATGATTGACTTTTTGAGCTCTTCACACAATATGTCATAGCTTTTCTGTACATGTTTTGTGGCATACTTTTTTTTGCTGGTAAATAAATAGAACTATCTTTTACAGATCAAAAGAAAAATACTAGTCAAAGTATGAAATACATGTACAACTCGAATGATTTATAGGAATCGTGTTTGAACATTCACAAGATACGGGTAAAGTTTGCGTACACACCACCCTCCCCAGACCCCACTTGTGGGATTACACTGGGTATGTTGTTGTGTTTGAATATTCTCTTGAAATCATGAAGCATTTAGACTTGTACCTTTATCAGATATCCAAGAATGGGGATAACAGCTGTCGCACATTTACAAGTGATTGGCAGGACGACCAAGGCTATTATTTTTCATTTTAGTAATAAAATATTGATGCAAGAAAGTACTCCCTCCGTCCCATTTTATGTGATGTAGTTTGACTTCGGCACGGAGTTTAAGAAAGAAAGGAAGACTTTTAAAACTTGTGGTCCAAAAATGAATGATAGAAATTTGTGTGGTTGTAAATCATTTCATTAAGGGTAAAATAGACATTTTATAGTTAAATTGTTACTAAATATAGAAATGTGTCATTCTTTTTGGGACTGACTAAAAAGGAAAGTGAGTCATATAAATTGGGACAGAGGGAGTAGCTATTGTAAGTGCCAATGAGAAGCCTACTTGAGTTGTAGACACAGTGTGTGGAAGTTGAATGATAAATAATGAGCAGACTTGGTAAAATGAAGCAGTAACCTTACATTATTCATCTTCAAACAGTCATACTTAGGTAAGATAATATCCACATTATGGTTTAAATCTTGAACAGCACGGGAAAGACTAGTAACAACATCACCAAGGCCTCCCACCTGCAAAAACAAAGTAATGACAACTTAACAGCTGGAATAGAATCACTCCTTTCAATATGTAAATGAACAAGAATTTGTTGATTCAAAGTATACCTCAAACAATATCTCAGGACTCAGGCTATTCCTTCCCCCCCCCCCCCCCCCCCCCCCCCTTTTTCTCTTCAT
>NW_006239023.1:983499-992782 GCF_000226075.1 Solanum tuberosum | reverse complement strand
ATCTGTATCCCCCCCCCCCCCCCCCCCCCCAACCCCTTTTTTTGTTCCTAAATACCCATCTTTACATTATTATGTTAAACCACTGCCTCTAGTAAACTAATAACTAGTGATTCTTCTAATTCTATCACCCAAGAATCTATCCGCTATCCCTAATAGATAAAAGAAATTGAAATAGGTAGCTTTGTATTATATCATAAAACAGTACATCAATTGTACTGAAACCATTTATACAGAAATATAACAATAAAATGCAGTTTAACTTGACCATCTGAACATTATTCTCTATGCTCTTAAAACACATAGAGTTCCTTTCTTTCCAAATAGTCCACCATATAATAGCAGGGATAATTCTCCATCTATTTTTGTCATTTGCATTCATCCCTGATGCCTCCCAACTCTTTAAAGCCGCTGAGACCTTCCTGGGAATGGTCCAGGAGATGCCTTTGAGGTTCAAAAAAATCTTCCATAGTTCTTGGGTATACTAATAGGAAAATAAAAAATTAATATAAAGTCAAAAAGTAATACAGGAAAACATTATCCTTTTTTTTTCACTTTACAGTTCCCAATAGCCTCATCTCTCCCCCAAATATTAAACAATAAACATTGACTCTAAGCTAATTAGCCATTTTTTGATGAGAAAGGTCAACTCAAAGCTAAATAACCATAAAAGGCACAAGAGTATCATTTATTTTAAAATGTACTGCATTTATTTGACTCACTGTTTGCTCTGTAACTGCCAAACATCGGAAAATTTACAACTCTAGAAATGCATAGCAAGTGACACTTTTAATTTAACTTGGAGGGGAGAGGTAGCTACAAGAAACCATGGGTTAAGCACAAATAGTCTTTGGTGGAACAGAGAACATCTTCAGATCTTGAATTGCAGTGAAGAAGTATCAGTTAAAGCACAAAAGTATTATATTTAGCATAAAACAAAAGTTGGAATCACCCAAGTCTACCTTTGCAATTGGTGCCATTTCGACAGCAATATGGACAATATGCATTGGAGGTTCTTTAGCGACTCCTCCAAACACAGGTATGTGATAGTCCATTCCGCTCTTATTGTCAAAAATCCCACCATCTTCTCTCTCGGAAAATACAAAATCCATCATATATGCATCCAATGGAACCTTCACTGAAACACCAGTAGCCAGATGGAAAGAAAAAGTGAAGATGTTTTTCAGATAAGACTAGTTTTTATTTGACAAAATTGATATTTATATGTAGTTAAATGTTTACATACATCTGTTGTTCAAACTTATTCCACATAAATGCATTAGAGACTTAAGTTACTTTCTTACTTCTTAGAATCCTAAGGTCTCGGATCCCATATCAAGATGTTCATCTCAGCTCACAATTAGCATTCTAGCTATCGGTTACAGCCATTTGTCTAGAAAAATAGAGAAATATATGTGCAAGAAACTGCAACTCAAATTATATTTCTTTTTAATATTAAAGATACTACTAAGCGTGCGTGAAAATTATTTCTAGTTGAAGCTATGATGACGGAACAGTCTGTAGTGTTTGTAAACTGACATCAGAGTGCGTGAAAACTAACCAGTTGCTCTGACATGGGTGCCATTTTCAGCAGGCAACATTTTCTGAGGTGGCAATGGACCCAGGCGGTGAGTCCAGCGATTAAATGAACATCTGAACCAAATTTCAGGTTTACCATTAAGTACTGTATTGGCGGGATTATAGTAAACTGTGACACTGCTTCCAGCTTGGATATCAAGAGGCTCAGTATATACTACATGCTTCTGAGACAGTAAAAATGATTTCATAGTTCTTTCCTTTGTTTCAGTTTTCAGAAGTGCTGTTTTTTCAACCTGGAAGTGAGAGATCATAAAACAATAGATGGAAACATATATGAGAGGTAAGCAATATATAAGAAAACAACTTGCAGGAGAACTCTATAGACAAAAAAAAATTAGGAGGTCTTTGTTCTCTTTTGGAATAACAAGACAACAACAGAATATCTAAATTTGACCCATCAAATACACTTAACCAGTTTTAACCTTGCGTGGAACTTTACAACCAACCTTAGCACGCATAGCCGCTTCTCTAAGCCTTCTCTCCTCCTGAAGTGTCTTAAAGATCTGATGTTCTTCCTCAACCCAATATAATTCCTCCGGAATGTGGTTGGGGACAATGGCATGGAAGTCTTGGCGGTGATTGTTATCATAAGCAATGGCATGCTTGGGTGGACCATCAGCAAAAACCCAATCCAAGAAAAGTGCCTGATCAGGAATAACAACTGCAGAAAAGTACATTCCTCAGAAGAGTGTAGCCAAACATTTAGAAGAAATAGAAGGAGACAGACAAAAGTATAATTGTGGAAGCTCATGCAAGCACTAACTAAAAGAAGTGCAAGTACGTATAATAATAACATCCCCACTAACCCTCTGTATACCACCAATCACCATCTATTCTCTCAGATTTAACAAGCTTTTTGACAATAGACAAACCATCCTTCCAATTATTATATCCTCCGTGGATCCACAAGTCCTTAGCATGGGAGAGAGGACCTGAACTTTTGTTATAGTATAACCTGACCTTGTCCTCGCATTTAAATTCACTTGGCTCTATGTACCAGGTGATATCACGAGTCTTCGTGGCTTTTACCATCAATTCTCGCAATACTTTCTTTTTCTTTGCAGCCTCTTCCTTTGCTTGTGCTCTGTCAGCTTCAATTTCAGCTTTCTCTGCTTCTATTCGTCTTTGTTCTTCTGCTAGTCTTTCTCTTTCAGCTTGTTCTTTAGCAAGTTTCTCCTGTTCTCTCCATTTCTCCTCAAGCAAGAAATTTTCAAAGTCAATGATTTGCATACCACCTTTCACAGTTATACTGAAGTCATTTCCATCATTGTTGTCATAGACATCTTGTCCATTAAAAAACACAAAATCAGCCCTGTATGCTTCCTTGGGAACATGGATCTTGCAAGACCACCAATCTCCATTGAGATGAGTCTCAGTTAGCCTTGTAGTAAAAGACCTATAGCGCCACTCATTAAAAGCTCCCATAATCAAGACATCAGACTCATTCTTCAAAGTGGAAAGACCTCTGTTAAGAAATATCTCGACATCTTCATCAGGTTTTACAACCTCTGGAAAACAAAATAATCTGATCCCTTGCAATAAATTTTCCTCGGCAAGCCTTTCTATAGCCTGCCTACGTAGATTTGCTTCCATCTCCAATCTTAAGTTTAGAGAAGAATCTCCAGTCTCCACTGTTCCTGCAGCTAATGGCTCATCCTCTTCAATTAAATCTGATTTAAAGAAACTATTAGTGTCTAAGTCATCAATCTCATTGCTTTCAGTGTGTTCCACATCACTAGCCTTAGTAATTTCCAATAGCTTACTTGCTACAGGTCCTTTGTATTCAACATTCCCAGCATTATTTTCTTTCAATTGTTGTGGCTCAACATCCACCTGCAATATCTCATAAAGTTTTGTGCCCACAGCATGGCTTCCCTTGCTACTGGCATTAGTTTCCCCCTGAGATCCACTTTGTTCTCTTATTACAGAATCAATTAGAAAATCACTCTCTTCCGATCTCTTTGATTTGTTTAACTTTACAGCATCCTTGTCATCACCACCAGTTTCTTCACTTTCAACAAATTGAGATGATACACGAACAGGTGACATACTTATTGATTTAGTAGAACCATTGATTTCATCCTCATCCTCCAGAAACTTGTGGTCCCTCACCACTACTTTAGTGTCATCGTCACTAGTTTCAACTCTTGCTTCAACCGTCTTCTGGTTGGAAATTTCAGATTCTTTAGATGTTGAAGTACTTTGACTTTCTTTATCACCATTGCTCTTCTGAACCTTTCTTTGCGTGCTCATCCCTGAGGGCTTCCTTGGCACAAACCCCTTAGGTGAAGATCCTTGACTCCTAGTAGTTGAAACTTTTCTCCGTCTTCTTCCCGAGAGATCTACAGCATACAATCTTTCCAGTTAGTTTGACAAATAGCTAGCATCAATCATAGACTAATACTTACAACTAAATAACCATAGGAATGAACCCTCACTTGCACAAAATGGAAATGAAACCCCAGTAACCATTCCATCCTTCCTCCATGAAGAAGACTGCATAAATAGCAACAGGTATAAGACAATTCACAACAATATTGTCCAATTGAAATTGCTTTAAGGGTGGAACCCATAAACTTGGGCATACCAATAACATCAATAACTCTCAAGAACAATCACCTTAAGTTAACTAACTGGAAGCATGACTACTAACATACACACCAAGAATCAACAAATATGCAAATACTGATGATGTCAAGTAAACACAAAATGCCCAACTCCAAGACCCATAGGAATATGTCAATCAAGATTCCATCTTGAGCTCAAATTACTCCATGTATGCAAGAATTACAATCGAAATTGGAAAGTATAAAACATGAGTGTACTCAAAATCCAAGAAAACAATTAAAAGTAATAACTACATGTATCCCCAAGTCAGTGTAAATGGACTCACACACAATACAGTTTTCAGTGAGAAGATTAGAAGACAAATTTACTTGTACTGATAGACTTGTGGTTCCATGAGAGACAAACCCAAGAAAAGGTTTGATCTTGAGGTGGGTTATTGCATTGGAGACACTTGTGCAACTCAATGATCTATGCAGTGGAAATGGAACATCCATGGCTGACCCACACAAGAACCAAGAAAAAAAGAAAAAGGAATGTTCTTTGTAAAACTCTAGTTCACCACAGAATCAAATAGAACATCCCATGTGAAATATCTCTCTTCTCCTTCATCAACACACTATCTTTCTCTTTCCCTCTCTGTATCTGTGCTGCAATTATATACGTATTTGCTTTAATGGGGTTTTAAAAATCTATTAAAAAATCAAGAATAATACTCTTTCTTCGGATTCTACGAACTGCGATAACAAATTGGAGTCGTCCTACAAATTTCAGCCAGAAGTGTGTTGTTTCTGTGTAATGCTCTCTATTTTGCTTACGTTGTACCTGTAAATCTGACGGTTGAAATTGTTTGGTTCGATATGACGGTGGTAATTTAGATATTGACACGTGGAATTTTTTAAATTACAGTAGGTTTCTTTTTTTTCTTGGAAATGAGCAAAAAAGGTTGCGACAAAATTTGGCTATGGAGAGCCTAGAGAGTGACAGCAGCGGTCTAAATTTACTTGAGTTTGATTTATTTAACTTATTATACTATAGTACTATTATTTACACATTACTTTATAATTTATATGTTATCAAAATTAACTATACTTGGATTATACAATTTGATTGGAATTTTAAAAAAAATGAGGGGAAAAAAGAAATAAAAAATTGTATGGCGTTGTTCAAGGAAGAAGGAGAAAAAAAGGGGTAATGGGTGGTAGAGTAATTGTAGAAGAGAGAAAGGAGGAAGAAAAGATTTCTAAAATTCAAAACTAGAAAGAAGGATTAAATTTTCCTATATATTGTGCAAAAAAAAAAAAAATTGAACTATGCGAAAGTTTCAATTCATTTTTTTTTAAAAAAAAACTATCTTTAATATCATTGGGCGATAAATTTAAAAATAACAAAAAATTTATTCTATTTTGTATAATTCAAGAGTATATTTGTCTCCAACTAGTAACAATAATGACATATGATAGAGGATAAATTTGTTCTATTTCACAAAATTAAGCAAATTTGACCATTTACGTCATATAAAATAAAGTTCACAATAGCAACACTCTCAGAACATCCCTTGTTATCACGATCTACTGTGATTCAATCTTTTGTCACTTCAATTTGTAAAAGGAAAAAAAAAAAAAAAAAAAACTCTTATAACATCAACCGTCAATTTTTTAGACAGAAGATTTCTTCCTCTGAATTAACGGAAATAGGAGGATAATAACAAAATTAGTGGACCAGAAACATAATTACAGCTATTCTTATCATGAAATAGTTGATTGCAATTTGCAGGCAAAGCAAGATTAGTACGGAAGTCTTTCCCTTTGCTTCTTTTTTTTTTTTTTGAGCAATAGGAAAGTGATGGTATTATTTTCCTCACTATGTAGATCTATAAAAAAAGATTTTTTATTTTTATTTTTTTTTATGTTTACTACATAAAGATGTGCTGGATTTTAAAAAATTTACAATTAAAATTTTAACACATTTTGTTGGAGTTCAAAAACTTCCTTCTTTGTGAAATCTCAACATAGTGTGATGGAGTTCCAAAGTTTCACATGTTTTGAAAATTTGAAGTTGGGCAAATTTACAATAGTATCTAATCAACTCAAACTTTGACTAATTATATTTTTTCAATGTCCATAGAGCAAGTTTTTTTTTATCATAGACTAAAACATCTATCGATTTTTATAGGTGTCAACGACATGATGTGATAATAATAGCATACATGAGCCTTTTTACTTTATTAAAGTATTATTGTTATTATTTAGTATAGGCTGAAATAAGAGTTTTAATCTGATACTCATAATAGTATATATAAGTCTTTTGTGAGAATGAAATTCCGTTATGTTTTATTATGTCTGATAAAGATTATGATAAAAATACACGACTAAGTAGAGAAATAGCAAGTTGAAATAGAAAGTAATGCTATTTTTAAAAATAAATTTGGAGTACGGTAAAATCTCACTATATTAATATATGTGTGATCATGAAATATTATTAGTTTATATAGTTATTATTTAATCAATAAATTAATATTTATTAATTAGAGCTTTTGAGATTTAATGAAGGTTAATTTTGATTATATCACAATCATTGTATCTTACTAATTTATTTATCATGTTTATTGAATTCACATGAAAATAAATTTATTATACACGTAGTACAACGTATACATCAAAATCATTGTATCTTACTAAATTATGAATCATATTTATTGAATTCGTATATAAAATAATGAGAAAACACATAAAAAAAATCCTAAACTTGGCAGCACAACTTACTTTAGCACTTAAATTACACGGGCATTTAAATACCCCCTTAACATTTTTCAAGTGATTTAAACACCCCCTAAGGGATGACGTGGCAGGGAGAGTTAGTGTACTCTCCTTAAAGCGTGTGAAAAAGGAAAAAAATGAATCTTTTTAAAGTCCTACACGTGCCATTTTTTTATTGGCCAATATATGATTAATATTTTAAATAGTTTTTCTTGGTATATTAACTCTCTTAAAATATGTAATTTTTCTTATTTAGAAGTATATAGAATTAGTGGGTCCCCCTTTTAATTTCTTTAATTTTTTTCTTTTTATTTTGTTGTTTTCCTCAATACACCTTTTCCTCCATTGAAACACCTCCTCCTCCATTTTCCTCTCCACTTCAAAAAAAAAAAAAACTACTTTCATTTTACTAGTCCTTTACTAATCTGTAAAAATTCAATACCAAAGTCATTTTATTGACGTTGATTTCACTCTATATTATTGGTGTCGATTTCGTAAATGTAAACTTTATTTTGAGTGACCCATTTTGATTTCTGATGCAATCTTCACTTCTTATTTGAGTTGTCAAGAAAAAATTGGCTTTCAAAAAAAATCATTCTCCGAGAGGGTAAATTCGTGGGGTGGGTTCGAAGAAGATAATTGAATTTTTTCATTCTAGTTATTTAAAAAAATTGTTGAACAGTGAAAAAGAAGAAAAGTAAGTATTGAAGGTTGAAATGGCGAACAACAAGGGAGAAGAAAGAGAGGGGGTGGGGGTATGCATTTATAAATTAACTAGTGAATATTTCCGCGCTTCGCGCGGTCATAAAAATCTATATGTATGTATATAAAGTTGAATATCAGCTCGCTGATGTGGCATGCCTCAATGGCCAGTATCACTATTTATCTATTTTCCCATAATTTTCAATTTTTTCCTTCATTTTCTATTAAAAAATCTGTTAAAGAAAATATTCTCTTCCCTCATTATAAGCATTTAAAACATTTAACCCTTCCTTCCAAATTAAATTGTGTAATGGCAATAAAATTGTTGTAACATTAATTTGATTATATATTTATAAAAAATTAACCAAAAAAGGAATGTTAATTTGATTATATATTTTAGAATTAAATTAACAGTAACTTTAAAAGGAACATGAATAACTTAGAAAGGAATGTGCATTTTGCTTAATTTTATTAGATTAAGTCACTGCTAAAATGGTGGTAGTTAAAATTATTCAGAAATAACTAATTGACTAAAAATTAGCACTAATTATGAAATTTAATTTTTTATAATTGCAAAATTAATGATTAGATCGTTTCATTTGAATCCTAATTCTACCTTTTCGGTTTTTTCATTAACCGTTACTTTATTTTTAATTTGTACTTACAATGGCTTTTAATATGTATTAATCTCTGAGTAATTATATTTTAATTAATTTTGTGTCTTTTCATACTCTATATTTTTGTGTTATATATAGATTCGGATTTTTTTTTCTTTTTATGTTGTAGCTTGCTTACTCTATTTTACTTTTAATTAGATTGTTAATCTGACATATTCTTCTTCCTTTTTCAGTGTTGATCATTACTGATATAGATGGTTTGATGATAAGAAATAAAATTTGAAGAACGTGGAATGCGATTTATTTCAAGAAAAACTGTGAATTGATTAATCTGGATATAATTCTTATTGACGAAAAGGTATCTTATTACATATTCTTATAATACTAAATGTGTAGACCTGTTGAAATCTATATATATAAAATAAAGCGAAATGTAGACGAGTTGATGTGATACTTCTCTATGACCACCATTGTTATTTATCATTTTCCTTTTTCTTTTTTTTCTTTTTTTTTTCAATTTTAAATATATAATCTATTAAATAAAAGGACTTATAATGGCTTTTAATGTATATTAATATTTGAGTAATTATATTTTAAATTAGTTTTGTTTCTTTTCGTAGTCTATTGTTTTGTGCTATACATAGATTAGAGGTGTATCTTTTTCATAAGGTAGCTTTCTTAATCTATATATCTTGCTTTTAGTTGGATTGTTAGTATGCCATATTCTTTTTTTCTTAGAGTTAATTAGGGATAGAGATAATTTGATGATAAAATGTTAGGATTTACAAAATGTGAAATGTGATTACTTTCAAGAACATGACGAACTGATCAATTTGGATAATATTTTTGTTGACGAAAAGGTATCTTATTCCATGACTATTATTCCTTTCTATACATATTCTTTTTAAAACTTTTTTAATTCTTAAATCACTTATGATTTTATCATATTTGGATAATTCGATGAATCGTATATATGGTCAAAAGAAATTAAGTTAGCAGGTTCAAATACAAGTTGATTGAAGGTTCTTTATTGATTATCAAGAA
>NW_006239023.1:964987-983347 GCF_000226075.1 Solanum tuberosum | reverse complement strand
GAAGGTAAAGAAAAGACAGATTAAAGCGCCGTTTCAGTGTGAAAATTGTGAATTTTTTAAAGAATAATTATTTCAAAGTAATTAATCGTTTAAATTTTTTATATGAACACAAATAAAATTTGTTTTTGAATTTTTATAAGTAATTTAAAGTGAAAAGGTGAAAAATATTTTTATTAATTTTTTAAATTTTAAAATTAAGCTTTGAAGTGAATTTACAAAAAAATAATTTTTTTTTACTGCCAACATCATTTTTTCAGAATTCAACTCTCAAGAAAATAATAATTCATGATCAAAATGGTAAAAGGGAGATAAGATAAAAAAGAAGTCAAGGGAAAAAGAGAGAAAAACAATTTAAAAATAAAGAAGAAAAAGGAAAATAAAAATATATAGCAAAATGCATATCAATTAAAGAGATGTTGTGAAAAAAATCAACTATTATTGTTTACTTTCACATGCTTAAGTGGAGTAAACACATTTTTATCCTATTTGACGGCATAAGGTTATATAAGGGATCAATCTTTCTTCAAATTTTATCACACTTTAAAATGATACAAATTAGTGGAAAGCAAATGTTAACAATAGATTAGATTAAAACTTGAATTATAATATATAGATTTGAGAGCAATTTTTTATTATTGATAACTATTTAAAAAATTATTACCGCGCGAAGCGCGGCTAAGTTGACTAGTTATTTATAAATTCAAAAGTCACTCACTTATGTATAGTTATTTTAGAAATTCACTCAATCATGAATATTTATCTTGAAAAATCACTTTACCAATCTAAATAATTTTTTCATTAAATTTTGTTGACATGAGATTTTTATTTTATACTAAATTTTAAAAAATAAAAAAAGTGTCAATTTTATTCATTTTATTGATACAACCCACTAAAATTATATAGAATTATATATTTATCACTTCATTTTATATGCATTTAAAATAATATTTAAAGCAATCACTCAAATATGATGACATAATTTGCTACTCTAATTTTTCTCATATAATTATAAACATTGGAATCTTTGTTATTGTCTAACTATTGTTCAAACGTTGACGTATATAATTAACTGATTACTCAATTATAAGCTAATTTTTTTATATAAAATGTGTAACTGAATTGTGTGTTTTTGTATTTATAATTTATATTGGTACTTTAAATATAAGTTTGTTTTACTAACTATAGTTATAAATTTTGTTATATTATATATTACTTAATTTTAGTGGGACACATCAATAAAAAGATTATAATGAAGATCTTTTTATTTCTTAAAAATTTAGCTTAAAATAATTTTTTCAAGTCAACAAAAATTAATGAAAAAATTCTTTAAATTAGTTGGGTGACGTTTTATGTAAAATATCAATGGTTGAGTGACTTTCTAAAATAATTATTCATAGTTGAGTGACTTTCTAAGATAACTACACGTAGTTGAGTGACTTTTGGGTTATAAAACAAAGTTGAGTGGCTTTCTGAGAAAACTACTCATAGTTGAGTGAATTTCTGAGACAACTACTGATAGTTGAGTGAATTTCTGAGAAAGTTATTCATAGTTGAGTGACCATTTGAGATATTATCTCCTAATCCTACTTCCTCTTTTTGTTTAGTTACTTCCTTCAATCTTTCCTATGTTGAATTATTTTCTTGTTTCTCTAGTTCTCGTTATTAGTTAAATATTGTGCTCTATTTTTTAAATAATCAAAAATAAAATTTGCTTCTTTCTAAATTAATATTTTCATCACCTATTCGAAACTAACGTTTTTTATCTTTCCTTGTCTTCTATAATAATTGTCTTCTCTTAATTAATTGACAAATTATTTAGTCAAAGTTAGACTTTTAAATTAAAATGATAGGCACTAACAAATTAAAGAGACTTAAGTACAATAAGTGGTACTTAACAACGAGTAATTGGAAATAAATGAGTAACGCATATTGAGGACAAATATTTTAATTAGTGACCTTTGATTATTATTATTTTGATTTTAATAACAAAAACAGTTTAAGAAAATAGGAGAATGGTAAAAAAATAATAATATATGGTTGTTGATTATAGAGTTGTAACATCATCTTGTTTATGTCCAACTTTATTTAAATATATCTTGATATAAATTTTAAATTACAAGCTCCCGTATATTTTGATAAATTAAAAAATTGTGATGATAATTCAACTTAAGTTTTTTGTATTTGTTAAACTATTTATAATAACTTACATTCAAATTACTCATGTAAAATACAAATTCAACACATACTAAAATGAGATTATTCTAATTTGAAAAACACAATTCACTCTTTTTTTAGTTGGAACTAAATTTTGAAACTTTAAATATGTCAAAATAAGTTTAATTTCATTTCTCAACCAATCAAGGTTGACCAGAAGAATATATAATTTTATTGGCATTATTTTTTAAAACTAAGATTAAGCATGCCTTATGATATTTCCTTTCAACATTCTTAATTTCTTATTCACGAACAATTTATCATTTTCGTAACCACCTACAAAAACACACAAAGAATTATTTTTTTTTACATAAAATAATGAACAAAAAAGAAAATAAATCAATAAATTTTAAAAAACGAAACACATACATGATGTTTATAAAGTAAAATTGAACCTTCTAGATATTTAAATAATAATATTTACAAGCATAATCAAAAAGATATATTTGAGATACTCATAATAAATAGTTTGATAAACAGTACATTTGCTCCTCTTAAAATATACCAAATCTCATTTATGCAGTGACGAACCTTGGTTTAATATCTCTTTGATACTTTGAATAGTTGTTGTAGTCAGTTGACACATTTTTCTTTTCACTTTTTGTAATTGATTGAACAAACTTGCGTATAGGGAAAATGATTTTAAATAATTAAAGAAAAGATATATAATTATAATGACAAAATGATACAAAACAAAGATAAAAAATTAGAAATTGTCAGTGCAACAATAGAAATCATAATAATAAACATGCATAAGCAAAACTTGAGAAGAGATCGATCATAAGATCACCTAAAACCATGTATAACCAAGAATAAGTAAATCATGTTTCTGCGATTCATATAAGAAAATTTGTCAATACAATTATCCAATAAAAATAACAATTAATATTACCTAATGAAATATAGCATCATGAGTTTTTCATCTAGCATAGTGGGGAAGCTTTGGAGCTTTGTTCCTAAATTTCTATCATTTTATTGAGTGTCAAAATTTGAAAAAATGTCATATTTAATACCTATAATAAATATTAATTATTGGGTAGGAGAAGGAGATTATTGCAATGAATTTTCTGGGGAAAAAATGTGCAACACTAATGCTTACTATTATAACATTAATATTAATACCATTAATAAATGTTAATTATGGGGAAGGAGAAGAGATCAATTTTCTGCAAAAAACACGACACTAATGCAATACTAAAGCTTTTATGTTTATGTTTTAATAATGAGAGGATTAAATACTATGCTTTAATTAATATTCAACAAAAACATAAAGCAAAAAAAACCAGAAATAATATTTTTTTAAAAAAGAAAATAGATAATTGCAAATGCTGGCCATTGGAGGGTGCCACATCATCGATTTTAGATTCAGCTTTATATATATATATATATATTAATTGATATAATTAATCTTAAAAAATGTTTAATAAAAAATAGTGAATAAGTAAAAAAGAACTAAAAATTAATGATGTGGTACCTACATGGTTATGATGTTGCGCTTACGTTGCTATGATGTGACGGGTGAGAGTGGTGTTATAGTCTCAGGGTGAAAAAAAATCACTTCGAAGATGATAAGGAGAGTATTTAAACGTCCGTGTAGTTTAAGTACTAAAGTAAGTTGTGCTTCCAAGTTTAGGAGAGGTTTTATGTATTTTCTCAAAAATAAATTCATTATACATAAAGTACAATGTATGTGAATGATTCATTGTAATATTTTTTTTTGTTAAATGATTTATCGTAAAATAAATTCAAAAATTCAATGACTTACTATAAAAATAAATTCATTATGTGCATAATGGTCATTGTTTCTTAGTAATTAAGTATTATTCATTGTATCTTTAGTAAAAACATTCAATGAATGATTGTGAGAGAATAAACTACATATAAGCAACATAAGAATTTTTTTCAAACCATATCTAAAAATGATTTCTCATTTAAAAGGTGTCACAAATCAATAATGACACATCAAATATGTAAAACATTATGTGAGTATAAAATAGACTATTCCACATACACTAAAAAATATTTGCAGTCGTGGCAATATCGGAACTTCTGGATGCAATAAGAAAAGTTGGAGGAGATGAGCTTCAACTAAATTTTAATTTCAACAAAAAATAAATCACAATAGAATCATATTTCACTAAATTGTCTTAGATATATTTATACTTTTAAAAAATTATTAATTTATACTCCTTCTGTTTCACAAAGAATGACCTAGTTTGACTTGACACGTAACTTAAGAAGATAAATAAGACTTTTGAATCTCGTGGTCTTAAATAAAAGTTATGTCAAATGTACAAAATTGTCCTTTAATCTTGTGGCCTTAAACATGTCATGTGGAAAGCTGAAATTAAAATGTTACCAAAAAGAGAAAGATGTCGTTCTTTTTGAAACAAACTAAAAAAGAAATGAGGTCATTCTTTTTTAAACGGAAAGAGTAATATTAATGGGACCATATATTTATATAGAGGTCTTCTGAAAATATATTATCTTATCGAAATTTGTTATTTTTTCTATTGGCCTAAGTTGAGACTGAAGAAAATATTATCTTAGAAATAATTATTAATTATCGAGAATTAATTTAGTGAGGTTTTAGTAAAAACACTAAAAAATTCAAAAGGTATAAATATCATTCCTTACACCCCACTTTACTTGACACGATTAGGTATACGAGCTTAAACTATACATTTAATTTTTGGTGTGAATCCTAAAATCTTCAATTTGTTTTAATAAAAAAAATTACATGCTTAATAGTGACATACAAAGGATTATTTATATGAGAAATTGAAATATAGTATTTATAAATAAATTTGCGTTCCAATAATTATGCAAAAGATTGAACTCAAACAAGATAACGTTCTTATAATTTTTACAGGATACTTATCATCAGGAGCAGATCTGTGTGTACGGATGAGAGTGCCACGACATCCAGTGACCTCAATTAACACTATATATATATGTATGAAAATCCATTATATATTACACTTGCCAGCCACTAAACAAAATGGTGAATAGTGCAACTAGCAAAAGGCTTACTGTTGCATGTGAGCATCAAGGGTTTGAAAACCCCTTAATAGCACTATTTTATTTTATTTTATCTTTAATATTAGAATATTTTGAAGAAAATCATTACCAACTATGCATATATTTTTTTATAAATAAAAATAGAAAAAATTAAATAACCCGAATTATAATCTAAAGTTGAAGGAATTGATCCGTTTGTCCTATTTAGACAATCTGTCACCCACAACCTTCGAACCATGGATCCGCCTCTAATCATTAAAAGTCTCAAAAAAATTGTTAAAAATATTTGATTACTTTAAACTTAGTGATTTAAAGTGGTTAAATTACAAATAGTATAAACATAAAAGTGAAAATGTTTTTAGTTTTGAGCGATCGCCTTCGCTTGTTGACAAAACACCTTAATGTGTACGTACTATTTGATCTACAAAAATCCAATTGGAAACTATATGATTATGAATGAGAAATGGCCAAACGGGTAATTAATGAAGGGAAACTTTTACATAATAGCAAACATTTAAATAAAAATAAATGCTATACCTACTGTTTCATTTATTTTGATTTCGTAGCAAATGTTACACAATTTTTGCCATTCGGCTAAGGCCCACACATAAATTAGAAGATTTATTTTTATATAAATCCCTTCGCTACCTTTTCTCTCCTCAATTCCTTCAATTTTTCCTAAAATCTCTCCCAAATCAATTTTTTTTAACTATATAAAGTTTCCACTAGTACAGTTTTTTAATTATATACAATGTTTTTAGTTATAATATATAGTTCCACTAATGCAGATTTTTAATTATATACATATACAACTAATACATAATTATATTTATATACAAATTTCACTTATACATTTGTATATATATACAATTGACAAGCCTAACATAAAGTACATATACATATACTATTTACAACTAATACAATTTTTTTTATTTATATACAGATTTCACAGATATATAAGTATACATATACAATTGACAAGCCGAGAACATACATATACCATTTACATAATACATAATATTTTGTTTTAAAAAAAATTATATACAAATTAAAGGTATTTCACGATTTATACAAATCAGAGGCTCCATAACAAAAAAAATATGGCTATAAAGCGCAAATAGCAAAATGTAACTATAAAACACTAATATAAATGTTATCTTTGTTATTCCTAAAATTTTCTCATTAATGAACCTTCCATAATTGGCTATTTGTGCAATTGTAATAGCTACCAGCCCAAGCCCAAGCCCAAGCCCAAACGGTGCCATAGCCGCCTACTATTCTTTCTTCCCGCCTTTCAGTCTCCACATTTTAAACCCTTATATACTCCCTCTCTTTCTTATCTCCAAACAACACAATCCTCCTCTTTCTCTTTCTAGGGTTTCCAAGCAAATTCCTAAGGTTTTTCAGCTCCAACTATGAAATCCTCCATCAGAACCAGAACTTCCAGATCTGCAACCCCATCATTTCACACATACTTGAAACCAGGTGCACTTGCCCAGCTTAGATACTCCAAAATCTCTGCTAAATCAAGGTTGAAAAATGCTCAATCTTATCAGCACATACCCCTTTCGGTGATACCTTCATCCGTGCCTTTACCAACCATGGAAGGCCTTCCCTGTTTCAATTCGTCGATCCGGATTCGCCAGCCTCGGTTTATCCAGAGAAAGAAGCTCAGCGCCGTTGCGCCGATTTTTACTGAATCCAATTCTTGATCCTTCAGTTGGTGAGACGCTGAACCCGGGTTTGCTGTTGATCTTATGGGGGTCTCAAATTAGTAAGTTATAGTGAAAAAATATACAGAAAAAGTGTATCTTTCTTAGATCGGGAGTTTTTTCTCCCCTTTGAATTTTTAATTTGGTTATTTTCTTGGGGCTAGTTTCGGTGTTGGTAAGTGAAGTGGAGATCGTTTGTAGTAAATTGCCTTGTCATTTCAACAAACAAAAGATGTAGAGATAGACAGTTCATATGAATAAAGAGATCTACATAGTTATCTTTTCTGTCTTGAATGAGTTTTTCTTGTGATTCTCCTGGCCTAATTAATGTTCATCAGTTACTTTATTGCACGTATTGAATTATGTTTCATGAAAGGAGATTGGATTTATTGAAGTGATCTTTCTTTGGAAAGAAAATACTTTATGGTTGTGCAATTATTATGTGTTGATGCATTTATGGGAATGGACAAACTTGTTAGGAAGCTCTGTTTTAATCAATCCTCTAGCTAAACACTCAATGGTAAGCTATGTTCCCATATGAGTTTGGTTACTCATAACTACACACTACATGCTGCCACTTTTAACAGATTATAGAGTAAGTTTTCCCTCTTAATTGCTTCTATTGCTAATGTTTTCAGAGTATTGACTGCTTTCATTTGTCAGTTTGATGATAAAATAATCAATGTCTACATGAATTAGTATGTAGAGTTGATACTTATTGCCTGCATGAATTACATGTTTGTGTTCCATTTTGGGTTTTACTGAAACATTAATAGTGTGCTTTACATCAAGTAAAGGCTCTAAGCCGTGCTCTGGATCTCAGTTTCTCTGCTGTGATGGAACTTGGAAGTTTGAGGAGATTATTCTTACTCGTTCCTTGGAGTCACCTCGTAACTCTCTTCTACCCTTCAGTTAGAGTTGATCATTCCAGATCAACATAATTCACTTCAATTCTCTTGTTCCTGACCCTGAACATGAGTAAAAAATGGGACAAACCTCTATATTTGTCCTGTTTTGCTCCAAATATATATTTGAGGGGACAAAATGTACATGATATATTATGTTCTTCTGGACCTCCATATCTGCTGTTAAGTTCATTGATCATTGGATCAATCTCTCAATTTCTAGCTTGATTTTTATCCTGTTTGGCTCTAATGAGTATAGAGTGACAAATGATATGATTGTGGAGATCTTATTCATCTGAAATTCTACAGATTTGTGTCTTTGCATATGCAAGATCAGAATTCAGATGTGACATTTTTGCTTTCATGGATTAAACATTTTGCAGCAAGCATAAACTGTGTAGTGCCTTAGTTTCAACTGATAATGTCTTACCATTTTGGTATGTTTCTTGTTTCATTTCATTATAGGTAAAAGATGTATTGGTTGTTAGCTTTAATTGCAACCTGATGTAGCAATGACAAGTTAACATAGGATTCTAAAGTTTCTTGCAGAAGTTAGATTAAGAAAGTAATTTGTAATTTTCTATTCACCCCCTTCCCAAGCCTGGCTTTGAGCTTGATTTATTAGTATTACCATGTGAGGAAGGAACTAGTTTTATGAGTATTACCATGTGAGGAAGGAATCTTATAATTGAGTAGTTAAGTTTGAGCTTGACAACTTCTCTTGAATAACTTTGGTGGTGTGGGTTCTTTATCTTCCATTATGACGGACTATCAAATATCTTACTGGAGTTCATCACCAGACTCTGCTTCTGTCCCACATTTAGTTTAGGCCCATGGAAAGTGATAGTGGTTTCATCATTGCTTCACACCTCACGGTGCCTGCATCTCTCGCCTATCAAAGTTTTGTTCAGAAAACCACAATGCATGAAAATTTTCTCTTTGAATCATACACCTATTGCTGGTTTGATTATTTCTACATGCTTTGAAAACCTGTGCTGTTTTGTGGTGTTATTCTGGTTCATTTGGAGAAGAGTTGTATGACATCAGTCAGCACTAAAATCAATTGTACAGTGTATGCCTATTGTGATGCGCACATAGAAAATTCTTGCCTCCACCCAACACGAAGGTGCTGTTTGCAATTGCACCTTCTGTTTTGAAATGCCAGCTAATATTGCATGATTTTGTATCATATGTTACATAAAGAAAGCTGCATGGAACACAAGGCAGTTATTGAAACGCATTAGCAATTTTGATTAATTCAAAATATCTATATTTTAGAATTTATACTTCTATAATTTTACTAAGAAAGGAAATGTTTTTCATTAGAGTTGAAGTTTGTGTATACTCTATCCTCCTCAGATCTTATTGTGTGGAACTATTAGATATGTTGTTGTAATAGCAATAATGCTATTCTATTTTGAATTTAGAAATATTAATGTGTGTTCTACTTATTTTCGAGTGTTCGGTGGATAATAAAAAAATATTATCCTAAAAATAATATATAATTTAGGTAAACTACTATGAAATATAGAGATGACAAGGCAGGGGTGTGGCGTGGTGGGATGAGGAGCGTGGAGGTGGGGTAAAGATGAGATATGATTATGATATTCTTCATTTTGTTTTTGTCTGAATAAATGATTCTTTATATCACTTGCAGATCCACTAAAGAAGTTGTGTGTTCGACACAACAAACTTTATGTTTATACGTGAAAACAACGAGTGCTTAATAAAGAAAAATATTTTAGAACCTACCCAATCAATCTAAAATATTTGTTTTTTTTTCTCAAACATTTGAATATATCAAAAGTTGTTTTTATTAAAAAATTAATAAAATATTTTTAAAAAATCACATGGGAAATGATACTCCCTCTGTCCTTAATTACTTGTCCACTTTGAAATTAACACACCTATTAAGAAAACAATTAATGACATAGTGAGTTTACCATTTTACCCCTATTAATTATGAAGTGGATGAGTTTTTTTACATTTTTCAAAGTAATTAGTCATTTAATTGAGGGTATAATAGGTTAAGAAAAATTGTTCTTTCTTGATTTGTCAAAATGGACAAGTAATTAGGTACAACTATAAAAGGAAAAGTGGACAAGTAATTAGGGACAGAACTACACTAGTCGTGGGCATCGATTGAGAATGATGCTGATTAGTGATGTCGTAATTGTTGGTAATTTTGATAACTATTGTGGTGATGGTGTAAATGGTGTTGAAGTGGTACTAATAGCTCACCTTGGTGATTGGCAACAACAAGGATTGTGGTTGATGATGATAATTATGAGGGGTGGTAATGAATAACTGTGAGCAACAATATTAAAAGTGAATAATGTAACGGTAATTTTCTTTTAAAGAAAAATTATAAATAAATATCTTAATAATATTTTGTTATAAATGTTTACCACTCTGAGATTTATTTAAACTTATTGAATAGTTATAAATAGAAATACACTTAATGATTCAAATATGAATTTCTAGATTCAAATAATAATACAATTAATATTTTATATTAAATGCAAATAATAATAAGATGAACAACGCAGTTATCTCAAAAATAAATTTAAGATAGAGATTAAGCATTCAAATTCCCCAAAATGTCGGCACAAAGTTTTCGCCTTTTAGCCGGTCTTTTTTGGTATAAAATTAGTGACCCGCCTAGTACCATTTTCCCGCTTTTACAACCTCCTTATTTCAAAACCCCTTTTTTCCTTTTTCATCCAAATCCAAAACCGTTCCTTCTTCCCCACAAACACAGAAGAAAAAAAAAATGAAATCAAAGGTGAGAGCCAGAAACTTGAGATCTTCAATGCCGTCGTATTATACATATCTGAAGCCAGGAGCATTAGCCCAAATCAGGAATTCCAAAATCACTGCTAAATCGAAAGTACTGAACAAACCTCAAACTCTAATTGCGATGTACCAGCAAACACCCAGTTCAGAAATCGAAGTTTCACAGCCAGCACTAACTATGGAGGGTCTTCCTTGCTTTAATTTGAAGATCAAGAGCAACCATCCTTGCTGCCTTCAGAGGAAGAAGCTCAGTGCAGTTGCACCCATTTTCTATGAATCCAATCGTGACCCGTCTCTCGTTACCATCTAATCCGCTACTACAGTAAAGGGTTTATCTTAATTTGAACTTTTTTTTTATATTACCTGTTTTATTTTTATTTGTGGGTAAAGTTTATGTGGCTTCTGATGAATGTAAGTAATGTATTTACCTTGAATTGCGACGAAGAAGATATTTGGATTTGTTTTTTTTTTTTACATGAATATAGTGATATGTTCTGCTTTGTTTATGCTTAATTGACTTGACTGTGAGTCAATTTGAATTCTTGTGAGAGTGGATTGTGTTGTTTCATACTTATAATCAGTTGTTAATTGTGTTTAATGCTTCCTTAATACTAGTTTGATTTATGTTAAACGGATGTAGTGATAGGAAATGCATTTATTAATGTCACTATGCGTCTCTGTTAAGTTGGTGAATTTATTGCCTAGGATTGTAGAGAATACACAACTGGCAAAATGAACAATCAGTTGATTCTTTGATGACTTGATATGGTTATCTAATTATAATCAGAGGTAGTTATGTGAATTCATGGTATGGTTTCATGCATATTGATTACTTCTGATGCTTGATAAAGTTGTGCAAATATGATCATGCTCTTATTGAATGGTTTCTCTTTAAAGTATTGCAACCTCTTCATGCTTCAAGAATTCAGGATAATATGGCCTGAGCAATAGAAGTCTTTAGATTCATGAATCTGAGCATAGAAGCAAGTTCGAAGGAGAAACATATGCTCTGCTATACTCTTCATCAAACATAGTTTCCCACTAGGTTTTCCAATTTCCTGCCAATTCAGTTAAGTAATCATCTTTCCAGAAGTTGAAATGGTTTGGAGGCTGACATCTAATTCTATGTGAGCCTTCTCCCACCTTTATTTTGTTCTTCACTTAGATCTCATAATTATGTCAGTCAAGCAATTCGAATCTTCAGGCATGCTAGTAAGGATGAAAATAGTGGAATATTAACTTTTCAGAAGAGAGCAAATGAGAACAGAATATAGGGCATACCAGTGGATCTCTCCTTGGTTGACAAACTATAAAGACAGCTATAAAAACATTAGTGATTAGTTAATACTCCACTAGCTTAAGTTAAGAAGGCAATGTAGAAATACTTATGGTAGATTCCTCTAGAAGTTATCCAATTGTTAGTTTGTGGAAAAACATTTAGAGCTACCCTTGGAGATAGCTGTCTGAAGTATCTTTTCACTATATAAGAAACTTTAATACTGAAGTAATGCATAATGATTTCCTTATACTCCTTGTGTGTGTGTGGGAGCGACATGGTAAGACAGGTTTCATTGCCCCTGGCCTTAAATGCATTTTCTTGTGTAATGACCTTGAGAGGAAAGAATTTCATGGTTTGTTCTGGTGTCTGAATTTCTCATTTAACTTATAAATCTTAACTTCATCACTTTGGTTTCTATAATTCTAGCTCCTTAATGCAAATTTTGAGATGTGGTAGCTTAATGAAGTTCCTTTTGTTCTAAATAGATACAGATCTAATTAGAAAGTCATTACATTGTTTTCCACGGTGGTGAAAGTTGAGCAGCACTCCTGAATTTCCAGGCAGTTCTTACTCTGTTTTTGACATTGATCACATTCTGTTGATCCATATAGTAATTACTATGCTGTAGTAGCATCAGCATATACATTAGAGTCAGCCACCTGCTCTCCCAACTTTTATTTCCTTAGTAATAACTGTTCCGGATTTAGTTATCAGAGAATAACTCTCGTACAATAATCAACACAAGAAATCAATTGCATGCCAATTGAAGGGAAAAGCTTGGAAGAAGGATCAAAAGTTGAGCTTTACTAGAACAATGATTGACCTTTGAACAGTTCTAAATGTTTAAACATATAACATGTTTGAAATGGGAGAGAAATCACTCTGGCATGATTCAACCTTTATCTAAAGAATGTTCCTACATCTACCAATAAATGGAAGAGACTAAGGTCAAAGATGAAGTTCGCAATGTATACTCATCATCCTATCGAATCTCATAGCAGATCATCTTACAGTGCTGCAGTTTTATCATCGAGACTTAGAGGGGGGGAAATTCATGAAAACTTAAGCCAGATTCTAAAAGTGATTGATGAAATCAGTCTATTCTGCTAGACTTGTGGTGTATCCATTTTAAATCTATGTATGTATTTCTTGGTGAAACTATAAAGACAGGATACGCTATACTATGATATGAGTTCTTTAACTGGTCTATACAGTTTGACACTATCAAGTAGAAAAGCTATACGAGGGATTGAAGATTTCAGGCTTTCAATAATTCATGTTTTACAAATATAGCAGAAAAAAATTGACATACAAATATAGGTTTGGTCTGGCCTTGTGTACAAAATATAATGTGGTTCTCGTCTTGTGCACAAAGTCTGTACGAGGTTGAGAAGCAGAAAATAAAAATTGTCTAGACTTCATTATTGTACCTACAGAGAAGCACAATTGCAGGGGATATGCTTAAACCAAGGCATCTGCTCCAGCAACAATCTCCAATATTTCTCCTGTAATCTTTGCCTGACGCTGTCTGTTGTACACTCTAGATAGATTCTTCTTCAATTCAGATGCATTATCTGTTGCACTGCTCATGGCACTCATCCTAGAAGCAAGCTCACTGGCTAATGACTCCTGCAATGCCCTGAGGATTTGACTGTTCAAGTAAAGTGGCAGCAAGGCATCAAGAATCTGAACAGGGTCCTGCTCGAATTGCAAGATTGCTGAAAAATCAGTTGTCTTAGTCCTCATGACATCTCTTTCCACTGTCAATTTCCCTTCCTTTGTTGTCAACCTAAAGAACTCATCTTCAGCTGCATCAACACAGTTCCCATTGATGTCACAAATCTCTCCCTTTGGTGACAATGGAAGCAGGGTGTGAATGACTGGCTCAGATTTCACTAAAGACACAAACTTTGTGTAGAGAAGCTCAACTTTGTCAACCTCTTCACTCACAAAAAGTGAGAAAACATCATCAGCAATGGCCTGAGCATCTTTAGCAGTGGGCAGACTGCTTCCTTCAAGAAATTTATCTACAGGGATGTAAGGCCTGCGGAGGAAATAAGAATTACCCTTTTTCCCAACACTGATAATAGTGTAATCAATGCCAAGAGCTTTCAAATCTCTAATCCTGGCCTCAGCTTTTTTGATGATATAGTTGTTAAAACCACCACAAAGACCACGGTCACCGGTGACAACAACCAAAGCCACTTTCTTGACAGGTCTTACTTTGGTGAGTGGTACATCAATGTCATCTGTCTGAAGCTGCTCATTGATGTTGTAAAGTACCTCAACCAAAGTCTCAGAGAAAGGCCTAGCACCCACAACAGCTTCTTGTGCTCTTCTGACTTTAGCAGCAGCCACAAGCTTCATAGCCTCAGTAATCTTCTGTGTGTTCTTGACAGAGTCAATTCGATCACGCAGATCACGGAGACCACATTGAACAGGGATAACTGATGATGATCTTGAGGGGTTTGAAGGGCCTGATGAGTTGTGGTTAGGAAGCTGAAAAGAGCTGACAGCAGAGCGGAAGGAAAGCGCAGAGGAGTCAGAAAGAGATGGTTTTGAGGACACCAACATTGTCAAATTTGAACAAGACATGTTTTTTTTTTTAGCTCAGGAATGTGGCTGCTATGGAGGAGCAAAGAAGCCAGCCAAAGAGGGAAGTGAGAGAGATAAAGATTGGTTTTTTGTTTGAGGTTCTTTTTGATTCTTATCAGAATGGTGGAAATCTTGGGTGTTTGGTGGTGTGGGGTGAAGGGAGAAGGAGGGAATGAGAGGTGGAGGGAAGGAGCAATCGGATCAGGTTTTAGGATAAGGATTTAGACCGTTGAGATTGCGGTTGTGAATGAAAGAAAAACTTTTCATTTGCTATTATGGAAACTAGAGTAAGATTTTTTTATTTTCCTACTTATATTTTTTTTTATTAAAAATATTAATTCATTTATGACAAACGCACTCAAATTATGAAAGATCATAATTCAAATATCAGTCCTATTAAGTAGGTATTTATTCTGATAGAAAATGAAATAATGGTTAATCAGATTATTTCGTGTAGTTCAAGAGTAATTTTTTTTTGAAAAATGTTCATGTGTTGGAAAACTTTTGTTAGTAAATAAAGATATATTTGGAGTAATATTATAATCCCCCAATATTTCACAAATTTTGAATTACATATTTGGACCTTTTTCCTAAAGGGTGTGATCATTGATGAGAATGTTTGCGGTCATCAGTGTAAGGTCTCTCATAGTGACCCTATTGAATGACTTCTCTGCTCGAATATTCCTCACTTCATTTGTGATTCTGAGATATTTCTTGTTTTTTTTTTTTTTTTTTACCGGAGAAATGTTTTTTTTTGTAGTTCTTTACAAATTTATTTTTACTTTTATGTCCATTTTATATGATATTTTCATTTTTACATGTAAGAAATCTGAAAAGAGTTAAAAAAAATTCTATTCAATTTGTAAGTGGTCATAAAAGATAATTTCTCTCGTTATTTTCTCCATTGAGACAAAATTTGAGTGATTAAGCAGTCGAGTTTTTGTCAATGGCTATTAGTTCAATGTCATAATTGAGTTTTCTTAGGATAAAATGTTGCACGATTACTATGATGGTTAGGAGTTCGAAGGAAATAACTAAATCAAAAGGCTAACTTATAAACTCATTTTAACTTTCTTTCCAATTAATTATTTGAGTCTCGATTGGTTTGTTACACTAGAAAATGACTCCATTTTCCCTCTTCAGGTAGCTCTACGCTTTGTGATGTTAGTTTCAAATGGTAACTTTTGGTTATTGAACACTGAATTGTACTTCATCCAAATAAGTTTATACGATGATGTTTGAATGGAAACACAATTTTTAGAAAGAACAGTTACTTTGGCAAATGTCAAAGAAAACCTTTGAACATTATAATTTTAAACATGCCATGCCGTTTCTATAGCTATAAGATCATGTCATTAATAGTAAATTGAAAGTTAAGCTTACAAATATAAAATATTTAGCCTTTGAAATATTTGACTTCATTGCCTGATAAGTTTGGAGAAATTTTACAAGTTAAATCTGCACTATAGAACACTAAAAATTGCAGTGTGGAATTACAGTAAAAGACCAATATCAAGTCCTTGAACATCTTACATAACAAACAGTTGGGAAGAAAAAATTAATCTCACACAAAAATTGTCTGGGCTTCTTATAAAGCCCACAAAAGAAAGAGCCCAATCAATTGAAAAGATTATGTAATCAATCCATCATGAGAAATTGGCCCTCCATGAAAGGGCCAAGTGCACAAGTAACCGTATTTACGATACTTATTTAAAGAATAGTCAATTTTATAAAGATTCTAAAATTTAAAGATCTAAATCCAATTGAAACTGAAAGAAAATGAACAAAGTAACAACTTGTATTTGAAAATTAAACTGAAAGAAAATGAAATCCACAATGAAGTTACCCTCTTGAGACTAAGTTTAAAAACTTTATAAAATGGTTAGGCTTTAAATAACACATGTAAAATGGATATTTAATGTAAATCTCTATAAAATTATACCAGGTAGCCACTTTTATGGCTGATGTTTAGAATATAGTCAACATTTACAAAGTAGTTGAAGAATAATCCCAGCTTAAAAATACGATAAAATAATTGAAAAATAGCAAGACGAACTTCAATTTTTTAAAAGGCAGAATGGTCTGGTGGACCCTTGTACTTGTATCTGTTTGTATTGTGAACCCTTCTACTTATCCTTTTGTCATCTGGACCCCTGAACCCATCCAAACTCAACATTTTAAACACTTTTTTTGATGTGGTATGGAGCGTGTTGCACAAACACGTACACGTTGGCCAAAAAGAAAAAAAAAAATCCACGTATGATATTATATTCCACGTGGCAAATGACTCACCTTAAACTAAGAATAGTCTAACTCCGGCGAAATTTTTCAAACCTTCGCGACTTTTACACTTCTCCTCTTCTCCTCTTCTCTTCTCCTCTCCGCGACGTTCGTCTGTGATTTTCCTCCAAACCTTCGCTCAGTTGAAGCTCAGTTCCACTCCGATTTTCGTTGTAAGTTCTTGCCTTTTGCGTTAGTTCTGATCTTTTTCATTTTCTCGCGCGTATCTGTTTGATTTTAGGGTCGATTGTCATTCGATTTTCTGAAATTTTTTGGGGATTTTACTTTGGTTTAGATGTAATATTAGTGTAATATGCTTTCTTAGTTGATGTATGACTTTGAGTGACTTCAATGGCATATTTCGTGAATTCGAGTAGATTCTAGGGTTTATTCGTAAAATCCCAATTTCAACTAAAATTAATATTTTATTTCTGGTCAATTGTCTTGGGTATTGATAGTGTTAGTGGAGCATTATTACAGCAATTACAGTCATGGTAAGTTAATGGCTTTAACTGTTACAACAATTCATTATTTCCTTAAAAAAATTAGGGATTTTTGTGTTACAGTCATGGTAAGTTTATGGTTTAACTGTAGTTATTATTTTTGACTTTACAGGCATCGTAAGGTAATGGCTTTAACTATAGTGACACTTCAATTTCACTATGGGGGCTGTTTTGTATCTAATCCTACTTTAAGGTATGTCAATGGAATCAGTAGTGTTGAAAAGATTAATATAGATGTAGATGAGTTGCATATTATGTTATTTCATAAAATAGCAATGGAATTGGGTGTTGAAAATGTTGAGACATTTGGATGTAGAGTCAACAAGAAGGGTGTTTTTTACATGTTAAATACTGATTCTGATGTTTTAAACTTTCTGAATGGTTTGAAGGGTGCTGATTTTGTTGATGTATATGTTGTACATCCCATTAGTATACCTTTAGTTGTAGAGGAGATACTTGTATTGCCTAGCACTAATGCTGATGTGTCCTCATCTCCACAACAAGATAATGCTGATGTGTCCTCCTCCCCACACAAAAATAGGGCTGATCTGTCATCCTCCCCACAAATAGATAGGGCTGATGTGTCTTCATCTCAACCATTTGATGAAAATGAAAATAGGGATTTAAACCAAAATCAGCCCCCTTTAGTTGAAGAGCAGTCCCCTTTAGTTGAAGAACAAGCCCCTGCCCCTAGAGTTGAAGAACATTCTGATTCTGATTCACTCTATGATATTGATGAAAATATTGATGATTTGAGTGATTTGGATGAGGAGTTGCTTCAAGCTAGGCAGTCTAATATTCAAGAACAAGTTAAAGAAAAGACTGCTAGAGTAAATCTAGATGAGATACCATCTGGTCCTGTAGGTATAGATGCTGGTTTTGAAGACATTTATAAGGAGAAGAGGGGGAGATTTGAAGGCAATTTGGGTGGTGATGACCCTTATTTTGATAGCTCAGATCCTGGTAGTGACATTAGTGAAGATGAAGGGGATCCTGTTGAGAATGATGAAGTGGTAGATCCAGCACCTAGGAAGGAAAGTACAAAGATCTACTTT
>NW_006239023.1:956579-961469 GCF_000226075.1 Solanum tuberosum | reverse complement strand
AAAAAAAAGATGAAACAAAAATACAATAGAATCACACACAAAAAAAAGATGAGTAGATCGAAGGAAAAAATAAAGGCACCAAAAATAAAAGAGAAAAAAATTTGAAAAGACAAAATCGAGAAAAAGAAGAGAAAAAAGCTCAAATTTGTCCAACAATGGTGTTTGAGTGAAAATAAAGAAGAAAGATGGCCTTTAAAGGTCAAAATCTGACCGTTACTTTATTTTTAAGGCATCTCACGCTCTTACCTTGTGTGTATCACACGCTCCATGTGGAGTCTTTCCACATAGGATGCCACATCAAAAAAAGTGTTTAAAATGTTGAGTTTGGATGGGTTCAGGGGTCAGATGACAAAAGGATAAGTAGAAGGGTTCACAATACAAACAGATACAAGTACAAGGGTCCACCAGACCATTCTGCCTTTTTAAAAATACACTTTGAAACTTGTATAAATTGAAGTACTGTTGCAAGTGAAACTCCACGAGAACAATTAAAAGAGCAATAATAAAGAATGAATAAATATCATAGTAATTGTGGTATTGAGTAGGGTCAACTACGTTGCGTGAGCACCGAGCAATGTAGGGCACTTTCATGTCACCTCACACCGTCGGTGCTCATTAAGCACTTCAACTCAACAACATTTTCAGTTAGTGCACTAGTTTGACTTGATACATAATTTTAAAAAATAATTTTTTTTTTATATTTATCGCCTAAAATATTTATAACTATTTATGTGGTCAGAAATTATTTCACTAAAGATAAAACAAGTATTTTAAAATTAAATTATTATCAAAATATAAAAACATACCATTTTTCTTTGAGACGGACTAAAAAAGAAAGTAAGTTTATAAAATCATACACAAAGGAAAAAGGAAGAGTATACCAATTCCCTTTCCACGGAACTTTTAAATTTAAATATATATAAAAAATAATATATCGATTCGTAAGAATTGAATACTTTTTCTATCCTAATTTAAGTAACAAAAATATACTTTTCTATTTACAAAATTCACTTTGTTTAAGGATAATTTTGAATATTACAATTTTTTAAATTTTTTATGTATAATTAAATCATATCAACTGTACTAACTTTCCTACTTCAAATAGTGCTTTCATTCACCTTGAAAGGAAGTGTGTGGGGTATATACAAACTAAAACATTTGATAACAATAATCTTTACATTTATTTATAATTTATATTACTCAATTTATGAATATAATTCGTGCCAAGTTGTTTCTAAATCAAACGACTTGTAATGATTTGGGATTAGACACGAGTATCCCTAGACTATGACCGCAATTTCAGAAACACACCTTAACTAAATTAAGGTCGTATTATTGCCTCGAACTCATTATTTTTGTAATTTTGTACACCTTTTTGACTTACGTGGCATCCAAACATCTCCCACGCGCCTCAACTACGTGGAGTCACGGAGTGTTACACGTAAGTCCAAAGGTGTATAAAATTTAAAAAAACGAATTCAGAAAATATTAGAACCTTACTTTAATTAAAGTGTATCTCTAAGATTTCGATCATAGTATCTCGTCCCTAATGATTTCTAGTCAATACTGCATGTCTCGTTTTTTGGATAAATCAAAGAGTGAAGACACTGCTTCCTAATTTACATATTTCCTTCTTCTTAATGGCCCATTAATTACCCCCACATGGATTAAACCTTCTCAACCACCATTAATGAGGGCTACCCCTAATATAGAAATATAGTACCACTTGGCACTTGGCATTTCACGTACAAGTGTCCATGCAAATATCATTCCAACCTCTTTGTTTTCTCCTTTCCAGTAAAGGATTAAACCATTAGTCAATTTCTCCTTTCAAATTAAATTTATGTTACCTCCTCTATCGATTTTTATTGTTATGTTACATTTTTTAAAAGTCAATTTAATTAATTTTTAAAGTTTAGTTAGACTATATTAATTTAATATTTTAAATAAAAAATTTAGATACTCAAAAACTATATGAAAAGTACTATAAATTTCAATTTTTTGCATATTAATATGATTAAAAAATACATCGTAAAATATTAGTCAAAGTTATTATTGTTTGATTCTAAAAAATGAAATTATGACAATTAAAAGTGGACGGAGGCAGTATTTTTTACAATTTATGTGACATAAATTGAATTTGAAAAGTCAATTGTATTTTAATATGATATTTAGGTATTTTAAGTCGTTAACTATTGTAATTTATGAAACTATGACAACTAAAAGTGGACGGAGGCAGTATTTTTTAGTTTCAATTTATGTGACATAAATAGAATTTGGAGAGTCAATTAAATTCAAAAATAATATTTAGATATTTTAAGTCGTTAACTATTATAATTTATAGTACTTATTTTACGTAAGTGTTAAATAATACTATGTTACCCTCTCCATTCCATTTGTAGCCCTGATAGAATTTTGATAGTCAACTAAATTTTTATATGTCTTTTAACTTTTTAAATTATTAATTATCGTGACTTATTTTAATTTTTATGTCATTTTTTCTAACTTCCTCTATCCTAATTAACCGAATGTTTTTAAATATTTTAGACCAATTATAATTATAATTTATAATATTTTTATATAATTTGATAAAGTTACCAAAATGTTATCGTTTGAAACGCGTACCAAAAAAAAATTAATTTCCAGGATTGGGTTATTAATGCAATATTTAATTATACCAATTATAATTAACAATAAAACTACAGTGTAAAGTTGGCCCCATAAGTAAAAATAGATAGTCTCAAAGAGAGAGCAATCACACGTGTATGGAGTAAAGTGCAACTGGGCCCACATATTCAGTAAAATTGTGTAGATAGACTGTAAATAATTGAAAATAGTATGACTTTTTTGTCCAAAAAAGAAAAGATACATCCTTGTAACGATGTAGTACAAAAAAGCTAAAGCATAAAAAATTTGTAAATACCAAAATAGGCCTTGTCGGTAAGCTGGCAAGACACCCGAGAGGTGCTTGTCAAGCCGCTTGTATATATAGAGAAATACACTATATTAAAATTGATTTTAAATGGTAATTAATTAATAGTAATAGGTTAATTCTTATAAAATATCCACTTTGTCCCTAATTACTTGTCCACTTTCCTATTTTAGTTGTCTCTAATTACTTGTCCATTTTGACAAATCAAAAAAAGACAAAATATTTTTACCTATTATACCCTCAATTAATTATTTTGAAAAAGGTAGAACTTTTTAAAAATCGTAAATTTTTAATTCATCCACTCCATAATTAATAGAGGCAAATTGGTAAACTCACTATGTCAATAATTATTTTCTTAATAGGTGTGTCAATTCATAAATGGACAAGTAATTAGGGACAAAGGGAGTATATTTTTTAGGAGTAATTATAACATTATTACTCTCTCCGTCCCATTTTATATCTCATTTTTTTACTTTGCACTTGCATTAAAAAATGATGTAACTTTACACTTCTACCCTTACTTAATTTTTTTGAAACTCAAGTTTTCAATCAATGAATATGAATTAATTAATTTAACCAATGAACATGAATCATTTACTTAACTTTTCTAAGTTGGTCAAATGTATATTTTCAATGCTAATAACTCACAAGAGTAAAAAAGAACAATATACTAATTTATGCATTAATTTTATGAAATAATAAGTATTAGTATGAACCAAGTATTTATAAAAAAAATGACATATAAATTAAAACAAAGAGAGAATATTTTTATTATCGCTAAAAACTTTTATTTAAGGGGGGAAAGATCCGCTTCCTTTGAGAATTGGACTTGAATTATTTTTATTTAATGAAAGAGAGAGAAATTTCATGGTGGTGAATACATAGTACTTGTAAAATTTTCCATTCCAATGTTTATTTATTATTTTTAATTTGATATTTTTCTTATCTTTAACCGCAATATCATGTGACGATGCCTCCTACTTTCAAGCACTGTCTTCCGTGAAGACGACAAAAATGGTACGCATATCATAATATCAGTATCTAATTTTTTCTTAAATAGAATCTAAAATATAATATATTAATGCTTTTATTATAAAAAAAATATTAAATCAATTGTGGGGTTGAATTCAAGACTTGTTTGAAATGTACGCAATTAGTATTTTAGTGAAGCCTAATTAAACTAACAGGCAACATGAAAAGAAACTATAAATAAATTACAAATTCAACAAGTCTTTAATACTTTATTTTCTTGAATTCAATTCAACTCTTGAAAATAGAAGAAATTCCCCTAGAAAATACTTTGTGAGTCAAATTAACAACAAATATAATATATAAATACAATTTTAGAAGTAAAATTTAGGAACAATAAAGGATAAACTACCTTATTAGACATACATCACTACTATATATACTAATATTATCTTTACTTTCAAACAATTACATATATTATCACTTTTAATATTTTATACCATATATTAATATATTATTTGAAGATACAATTAGATTATTAGATACCCACATATCTTAAAACTAGGATTGATTAATTATCTGCTTAATTAACTCTTTCACTCCAAATCAACAACTATCTCTTAATTCTTCCCTCCCATATTTATCACTCAATTATGTCTCCTCCTTTATGATTCAAGAATTTCATCGTACAATTTCATTCCAACAATAGCTAATGTACTCTCTTCTTCTCAAGATATCATTACCATGGCCGACAAATTCTCCTGAACTCAAATATTATTTTGTATTGTTCATTTATAACTAGATCAAATCAAAGTAACTGCTACAGAGAAAACTTTAATTCAGAGTGTGTCTTGATTGTTTGTCTCCGGAAGAAATGGATCTTAGTTTTGATTATGTTATACCACAACGCAAAAGGATCAAAGGGAGTATTGTAGAGAGTTTTTGTTTGTTGGTGTTCTTCTAAGGCTTTCTTTGGTTACCGTGACATG
>NW_006239023.1:916595-956050 GCF_000226075.1 Solanum tuberosum | reverse complement strand
GAATTTATTATTTTAAGAGTAATAATTTGAAATTAATCAAATTGCATTACCAAGATATACATGTTTTTATCTTATAATAATAATATTAATGAATTTACTATTTCAAAGAATAATAAAATGAAATTAATTATCTATGTATTTTGAAAATCCTCAATTACTCCTCTAATTAAGGAAATTAGTTCCAAACAATTAATTTAAATAAATAAATTTTATATCTCAATTTTAAAATTCGGCAGATACATGTATCTCATGGATTCAGACTCATGTATCCTAAGCATAAAATATGGTACATGAAGTAATATTTGAAACTATTGGGAATCTTAATAATTAAGACCTAAACTAGTGGGATTTATGTGGTTTGCCCAAAAATAAAATGTACTACATAACTTTATCCTATTTTGCGAAAAATACTAAATTGTACAAAATATTATGCGAAATAAAAGTGAGTTCCATGATTTTGACAAGTATTTATTTCTACTCGCTCCATTTCAATTTAGTTACACTCTCCCTTTGTCCCTAATTACTTGTCCACTTTTTCTTTTATAGTTGTCTCTAATTACTTGTCTATTTTGACAAATCAAGAAAGGGCAATTTTTTTTTACCTATTATACCCTCAATTAAATGACTAATTACTTTGAAAAATGTAGAACTTTTCATCCACTTCATAATTAATAGGGGTAAAATGGTAAACTCACTATGTCATTAATTGTTTTCTTAATATGTGTGTCAGTTCAAAAGTGGACAACTAATTAGGGACATAGGGAGTAATATTTTAAAATATAAACTTTTTATGAAATAAAATAAGAAAAATTATAATTATAAAATATTATATTAATTTAATTCAATTAAAAAAATTAATCAAATTAATTATGGAGAAGGAAAATTGAAAGGGACCAGTAGTACAGTACTTGAGTGGAGAGAAAAATGTATTTTCTTTGTGGGCAGTTTAGGCACTCTCTTCCCCTATTTAAGAAGGTACCTAAGTGATCATCCAAAGAACAAGCTCTACCGACCATTTTGCAAAGAAAAATGGCTTCCAAACATATTTTTTTCTTTGCTATTCTCTTTTTTTCAGCTGTCTCTGTTTTTGCAGAGGAGAATCCTAGCCTTGTAATGGACTATTACAAGGACACTTGCCCTCAAGCTGAAGAAATCATCAAAGAACAAGTCAAACTTCTCTACAAACGCCACAAGAATACTGCATTTTCTTGGCTAAGAAACATCTTCCATGACTGCTTTGTTGAGGTACTTAAAAAAAAATGATTTTTTTAGACACCCTTTTTGAAGAAATGATAATTGAACCTTTTGTTTTTTGCAGTCATGTGATGCTTCCTTGTTGCTGGACTCAACAAGGAGGATGCTGTCTGAGAAAGAGACAGACAGGAGTTTTGGTATGAGAAATTTCAGATACATTGAGACTATTAAAGAAGCTGTAGAAAGGGAGTGCCCTGGTGTTGTTTCTTGTGCTGATATTCTTGTTTTGTCTGGTAGAGATGGCATTGTTGCTGTAAGTTTTTACTACTTACTTTCATTTTAAGTTCCAAGAAATTTTCTTTCTTGAAATGTTTGTTTCTATGTGTACTTATAGTACTAGATCTGGACTTAGTAGTTCATTAAGTTTCAGTTACTCTTGTACTAATAGTAGACTTACTTATGTATTTTTGACAATTCTCAGATATTTGGTTCAGTTAAATATACTTGTACTAATATGTTATAATGGACTTGTACACAGCTAGGAGGGCCACACATCCCACTCAAAACTGGAAGAAGAGATGGAAGAAAAAGCAGAGCAGACATTCTTGAACAACACCTCCCAGATCACAATGAAAGCATGAGTGTTGTTCTTGAGAGATTTGCTAACATTGGAATCAACACCCCTGGAGTTGTTGCCTTGCTAGGTACTATAAAAAATGCTCTCTCAGTTAATAGTTTGGTCTAAAAACTGTATACTTAATGTGTGATTTGAACAGGGTCACACAGTGTGGGTCGAACACACTGTGTGAAGTTGGTACACCGTTTATATCCAGAAGTAGACCCTCAATTGAACCCAGAGCATGTACCACACATGCTCAAGAAGTGTCCAGATCCAATTCCAGACCCAAAGGCTGTGCAGTATGTGAGAAATGACAGAGGCACACCCATGGTTCTAGACAACAACTACTACAGGAACATATTGGACAACAAGGGATTAATGTTAGTTGATCATCAACTAGCAATGGACAAGAGGACTAAGCCTTATGTAAAGAAAATGGCAAAAAGCCAAAATTATTTCTTCAAGGAATTTGCAAGAGCCATCACTATTCTTTCTGAGAATAATCCACTTACTGGGACAAAAGGTGAGATCAGAAAGCAGTGCAATCTCTCCAACAAGCTCCACTAATTTGCTTATGTGCTTGTACTCATTATCACTTTTCCCCCCTTCCTTTGTGTATGTATGTATGTATGTGTGAGGGAGGTAGTGGACAGTGAAATAGGAATAAGATTGTTTTAATTTCTTCATGTTGTAAGTTTGTGTAGTGGACATGACCATGTTCATTACATTCCATGTTCTGTTTACCCTCTTAAGTTATGAAAGGAGGTGTTAATTTGATATTGTTTACTATGCAAGAGTGTGCTCATTTTGATGGTTCTTTGAACACTATATATTCGTTATTCAATGAGAATGGATAAGAGGCTAGTACCAACGGACGATCAAGAAATTACTTGACCCCATATATTTGCCCTAATCATGTTGTACAACATGAGCATGCTCCGTAAAATCCAGTATAAGGCATAAAGTTCCAATTTTTAACACTAACTTTAGCTAGAATCCAATGATAAAAAAGAAAGCATCTCCTTGAAGAAAGTTAAAAGCAGGAAAAGCAATTAGGCCCCCTCATATTTTTGGATAAACTATCATTTTAAAAATAAAGTAAAAATGAGTTCCTTCATAATGTCATCACTTACGTCATGGCTGCTAAAACAAATAATGATGAATATATATATGAGGTTCAGACAGAGAGAAAGAGGGCCATGAATGTTGCACAGGACTGAAGATAGGTAAATGCCACTACTATTTAATGTGGTTATATTAAAACCAAACAAAAAGAACCAGACAGGTGGCTTGAAAATAAGAACATCATATTCAAGAAATAGATTGGTGTTGTTGTGTTATCAATTCACAAGAAATTTTGAAAATTTTCCATCAAGAACCAAGTTTTTTTTTTCTTTTTCAAATTTCTTATTCAGTGTTCAGTATCCACGGTATAGCCCAACTAATTCGAATTCCTAACTGATAGGGCCAATTCAGGGATACATATGATTTTTTAATATTCATGACTTGAAACCGAGATCTCCGATTAAGAGAAAAGCAACTCTATCCATTACACTTGCTTACCAATAAATTGAGCTAGGTGTACCTTAAGATGCATTATTGATTCAAGAGTGAAGGTTTATACAAACACTTTACTTGCCATAGAGTCATACTCTACTTATAGGTCAAATAGCTCCCTAGACCAGAAAACCAAATATTTCAAAAGGCCACTTGAGGAGGATTATTTTGCTTCTTGCTTGTTGACATAGAAAAAATATTACTCCTGCTTACAAATAATAATAACATACCTAATCTTGTTGTTATGTATTTTTACTTTTAACTTCAAGGCATTATTTTAGCAAAAATATTTCACTCCCTTAAGATCAATGATTAAAGAAATTTGTATGATATCTATAGATGAAAATGATAGAATTATAAAGTAGGATGGTTCCTCTTTCTGATTAGATTGATTTGATTTAACTATTATTAGACCTTAATTATTACTCCCTCTGACCAATTTATGTGACTTACTTTTTTTTTTAGTCTATCCCAAAAAGAATGACACATTTCTATATTAAGTAATAATTTAATTATAAAATATCTATTTTACCCTTAATGAAATGATTTACGGTTACACAAATTTCTATCATTTATTTTAGACCACAAGTTTTAAAAGTCTTTCTTTCTTTCTTAAACTCCGTATCGAGTCAAACTACCTCACATAAAATGGGACAGAGGAGGTAGTAAGTTGCTACATAGTACGGATGTTGCTGAAAACACACAATAATCAGATCAAAAGTGTCGTAGGATTAAAAGTAATTATAATACCAATAGAGTTAAGTATCGTGAGATTTCAGCCATTATGGGCATGATCTGCACTCGATTATGGGCTGAATTTTCAGCCTTTTGGACACCATATGGCTGTAATTTGAGATTTCAGCCCCCTTTTGGACTAGAAATTCACCACTCCTTTGTGCTTCTTTTGGGCTCCCCGGCTCTTGCACCCCACGTGGTCCCGATCTTTATCTTCTTGAATTCGAATTTCGATCATCAAAGTATATACATGTAATTTTTATTCCACTCTTGGCCATAAGTCTTGAGTAGGGATGACAAAAAGAGTCAAAATATATTAGCGCTCTATAGCTACAGTTTTGTTATTTGCGCTCCATAACAAACATATGCATCTGATTTCAATAAATCGCAGGCATCTGATTTACATGCATCTCATTTGTATAAAATCGCAGACATCTGATTTACATGCATCTCATTTGTATAAAATTGCAGCGATTGTATATGTATATTGGTTAGATAATTGTATATATGTAACTATTATGTATACGTATCAATGATTGTGTTTGTATAACTGCATAAAATTTGAATTTATATACAATTGAATCGAGTTAAAACATTTGTATTTGTATATCAAATCTCTCTCGCTTTATGCTAACACAAATTATACATTGTATTTTGTATAATTTATCTGTATAAAGCGAGAAAGACAAAAGAGAACTGGGCAGGGAAAGATTTGTATTTGTATAATTATAAGTGTATAGGACGAAGATATATGTATTTGTACAATTTATATATTTGTGTTTGTATAAAGTAAGAGAGACGAGCGAGATTCAGGGGAGTGAGACAAATGACAAAATTTTTACTACGAATTGGAATTAAATGAAATTGTAGTTATAAGTTTCTTATAATGCCTAATTTTCATTTTCAATCCAACATCTGTCTATTTCACACTCCTAATCTTGAGGTTCATTCTTGAACTCTTGTTATGCGATAAACACCTTTCTTGATCTCCTATTGAAGCAGATCAACATTTCCTGCATCTCTCCAACTTTTGAAGTTTAATCCAAATTGTTTATTAAAGATATGACACCATGAATATGGAATACTATTCCGTTTCTACTTCTTATATCATATCACGGAATTTCTCATAATTTATTCTGCCATCCTGTCTAAGTGAAAGTCTACTTTTTAAAACATTATTTATTACGAGTCATGTTTTGAAGTTGTGAGCCCATAAAAATGTGAAATTGTCTCTTAGAAAAATAAAAGGGCCGACCTGTCCTAGCGTGAGCCCTTTTTATATTGAGTTGGGCTAGAATCTTGAAAGCCATGTCAGTAATTTGATGTTGCAGCCGATAATATATTATCCACATTTTAGATGTTTTGGTGCGCAGAGATGTCAAGGTTTCACATTGGCTGTGAATGAGGTAATTATTCTCCTTATATAATACTCACCTTTCCATCCCAATTTATAGACATTATTTGACTTGACGATACACAATTTAAGAAAAAAAATAATTCTTGTGACTAAAAATCATTTCATTAAGAGTAAAAAAAAGAACTTTGAAATTAAATTATTTTTAATTATAGAAAAATAACGTTTTTTAGAACATACTAAAAAACCCCACATAAATTGAGACAGAAAGACTATCATTAATTATCACACTGGTACCTTAGTCCTCCGTAGCACTTCCCAATTCGTGTCTCGTGATGAAAACTGTATCACATTAATAACATCATAAGAACATGTGAACTTCTTAAAGGATTAATGCAAGATGGACTAAATTGATTTCACAATTCATGCATCAAAATGCTTCTTAAACTCAAAGGTTTAGAAAGGCATGCACAAATTGCGATTTCTTCTCACACATAGATTTTCGTAGATATACATGGAATACATACATGAATATACAATGAGATATAAAAGAGATATTTAGAAATTGATATTTTAGCTCCTTAAGATGTTTCTAACAAAACCCGATCAAAACAAATCACAATTGTGCACCATCAAAAATATCATGGAGAATTGATAGTTGTTATAGGATGCCAATTACTTTAATTTTACTTTACAAAAAGCAAATATGAGCTACCCAAGATATTTTATGTGCATGATTGACACACATTGCCAAATTCTTACAGTTACTTCATCCATTTTGACATGACACATTTCTTAAAAATCATTAGATATAATATTTGAATATGACACTCTAATTCTTTTTTTAAAAAAATTTCTACGATTAATAATTTATGAGACAAATAAATGTTGTTCTCCTTTCTATTTAAGGTAAAGGAAAAGAGCAGTTCTATTACGAATAATCATTTTGTTTCCTACCAACTTAAACGAATAAAATCATAAGCGTTTAGCTAGTTAGGGGAATGAATAATTAAAATGTAACGAGGATATTTAGCACCAACAGGAATTTGTCCCCCTTTTTTTCATCAAAATTATTACTACAAAAACAAAGACTTGGAATATAGAAGCCACTGAAACTTTAGGGTGTGTTTGGTATGCCTTTTTCTTTTGATTCACAAAATAATGGTGGACCTTGTATTTTTTTCTTCTTTTCCATCATTTATTGGATTAGTCTATTGATGCATTAATATTACGCCTCAATCAATCTCTTGCAACATTATGTAACTCCTAGAAAATAGCTACTTTCCCCAATCCTACTATATATGATCACAATTTTATATTCCCTCTGTCTCTAATTACTTATTAACTTTTAAATTAACACACCTATTAAGAAAATAATTATTGACATAGTGAATTTATCATTTTATTCCTATTAATTATGAAATAGATCCACTAAAAACTTAAGACTTTCAAGAAGTTCTACCTTTTTCAAAGTACTTAATTGAGAAAGTAATATGTAAAAAAATAAATTGTCCTTCCTTGATTTGTCAAAATGGACAAGTAATTAGGAACAACTAAAAAAGAAAAAGTGGACAAGTAATTAAGGATAGAGGGAGTAGTTATTCATTATACTATTTTGGGATGTCCAACAATATTTGTCCACTTAATGAAATCTATGGATAATTTTTACACTTAGTTCCTAATTTACACTTATCATTAATTATAGTCATTTTTTTATTATATTTTTCAAGACATTATATTTATTATATTTAAAGGGCGTATAGTAAAATAATCCTTTTATTTATAGTTTCTTAAGAAGTTCGCAAAATCAATAATGACAACTATGGTTGGACATAGGTAATATCACATAAATACCTAAAATTTATTTTAGATCATAATTTTTTTTCAAAAAAAAAATTAATGCATAGTCAAATACTATCACATAAATTAAGTCGAAGAGAGTAAAATTACTTTGTTGCATAAAGCAATTACTCTCCTCTTTCCATTTTACTTATCCAATAATAATTATAATTAATAATAAGCGTAAATTACAAATAAAATTATAGATTATTTTTTAATTGTATAAACTGAATAAATAAATACTACTACTATATTTATTTTTAATATTTTACTAATTTCTTTTAAAAATAAAGTTATTCATATTAGCTTGTTTTTGGGTATCCAAAGTTCCAAACTCAATCAAATTTGAAAAAAACTAGACGTGCACTAAAAGTTAGGAAGAAGAAAAATGAAACATTATGGGTTGGCGTATGAGGAGAGGACAAAAAAACATCACACACTCAATCGTACACTCAGTCATTGGAATTGTCAATCTTTTATGTTTATTAAATTCAACTCCAAAAGTCCCACCACCCTCCTCTGTTTTCTTCTTTCCCCTGTTTCACACTCAAATTCATAATGCAAATATACACACACTTAAATCTGTGATTGACCATTCAGCGAGTACAATTCTACAAACTCCAAATGGGTTAAAGTTTTCTGTTGACAAAAAAATGAAGATCAGTGATGGGATTGCTAGTTCAATTGATTGTCAGTTGACTACTGATCACAAACTGCACCACCGCCGGAAGAAAACAAGAACTCCGGTGGACGGAGATCGGAGGAGAGTAAAAGGTGAAAGTGGATCAGCCTCAGCCAATCAATTCTTGGTGAGCAAGTTTAATAACCCTTTGATGGAAATGGAATACAGAGGATTTGAGCTTTTTAATGGTGGGGCAAAGATGGGTGTTTCTGCCAGAAAGCTCGCCGCTGGCCTGTGGCATTTGGCGGCGGAGTTCGACTCGGCTGGTGGCAGTTGCGGCGGCATGAAGCGGCAGTGTGTTTCGATTCATCCGGTAGGTTTTCAGGTGTTATTGAATTAAACACTGTGTTGTTGTTTTCCATAAAGTTGGAATTGAATATACTAGCACAAGAAAATGTAACTTAATAATGTGTTTTTAAGGTAAAATAAGTCGAAAGTCATAAGTTAGCAGCGAAACAGGCTCTAATTGTGAGGTTGATCTGCGGAGGATTTCTATTATAGTTTTGTATAAGTAGGCGAAGTTAAAGTAGAAGAGGGAGGAAGGTAACAGATGGCTGTACCACTTTGTTTGTACCGACCGGCTGCACATGCCCAAAAAGCCCATATATTTTGCTTCTGCAGTTCATCCACTATATTTCCATTACTTCGATTTAAGTCTGATCGTCTTCCTTTATATATTCGTCTAATTCTATGGAAGTTCCATTTTGATTACAATCAATACTTTCTGACCATTTGCATGATTGTTACTAGCTCCCTTCTTGGATACCAATCCCTAAATCTGTGATGGAGGGAGCTACAAAGTGGGATCCTGGCCACTACAGAGAAGTAAATCATTCCACCAACCTTGTAAAGCTTTATGAACGTGCTACTACCTCACTTGCTCCTGCCTTACAATTAGTTGAACTAATAAGAGCAAGAATTCACATTGAAGAGCTAGAAGCCGATAGGAGGCGTCTTAGAAGGAAATTCAAACACTTTGTGAGGAAGCTGAATGAAGAAAGAACCTCATGGATGAGAAAAGAATGTCAGAAGATGCATGCCTTAATTGATGGATTAAAAGATGATTTGAGAAGAGAGAGAAGAAACTGTAAACAGCTGGATATTGCTAATTCCAAATTGCTGGTTGATCTAGCTGATTCAAAGTTATCTTCCAGACAATATATGCATGATTATGAGAAAGAAAGAAAATCTCGAGAGTTGTTGGAGGATGTGTGCAATGAGCTAGTCAAGGAGATTGAAGAGGACAGAGCTGAAATTGAAGCATTGAAGAGTGAAAGTGCCAGACTTGAGGAGGAAGTGGAAGAAGAGAGAAAAATGCTTCAATTGGCTGAGGTTTGGCGCGAAGAACGGGTTCAAATGAAGCTGATTGATGCAAAGCTACTTTTAGAAGAAAAATATTGCCTGATGAGTAATCTTATATCAGAACTTCAGAGCTTTTTGAGAGCTAACAATGTAACTGTGGACATGACTGACTTAATTGAAGTGCAAGTGGTCAAGCAGCTTGTTGACTCATTGAACATCCAAGAAATAAAGGAGTTCTCTTCAAGCTCTCCACTATTAAATGACATATATACAAGTTCTATTATATGTGAAGCGTCAAAACTGGGAACTAATACCTTCGCTGATTATAGTACTCCTTGTCATTCCTCTGCAATTCAAATTGTTGGTACTGAGGTTAGTAAAACATGTGCTATGAACACCAGCAGTGAATGTTTGAATGGCGTTATTGATCATGAAGAGAGTTGCAAACATGAAAATGGTAGAGAAACAGTGACCCAAGCTGAAGATCAGTTTTCGAATAATACTGTTGGTGAAACTGAGCATTCTGTCAATTGTACTGACCGGGGCAGATATCTTTTATGTGGCAAAGTGAATCATGAGCAAAAATCTGGTTCTCTAGATTTTGAGACTAGAGACATCTCCTCAGTATTACCAAAAAAACCGAAGAAGAAAGGATCATCTTTTCGCAAGCTTTGGAGATCCTCACTGTCAAATGATGACTTCTGTAAGACAATCTCACACGATGACAGTGGAAGATTTTCAAATGGATCAACATCTAATGTGGATGTTGTTTTATCAGAGAATGTACCAGCTGAAAGAGCACTAGCCTACCAAGATTTTGTGAATCATTGCTGCTCAGGTGGCCCAAGAAATCCACATACCGCTCGAGCCATGAAAGGATGTATTGAATGGCCACGTGGAATACCGAAGCATGGTTTGAAGTCCAAACTTTTAGAAGCAAGAATTGAGAGCCAAAAATCGCAATTGCGCAGTGTGCTTAAACACTTGAATTAGGTGGAGGATGGCTTCAGTTTGCTGCTTTAGGTAATTGTATAAACTTCATGAACTAATAGCTAGTTGGATTCACATGGTAAAGAGCAAGCTGTAACAGTTTTGTCTCTTCATAGCCGCCTCTTAAGTATTTCAATGATGTTCATCTTTTCAATGAACTTCTAGATATCATTAAACTGTATTCACCCTAAAATTACACGAAAATATGTTATTTTCATCTTGTATGCATTATCTTATTCTTCAATCTTACTACTGCACTTATTTCTTGGACTAACATTCTAGTGATGCCATTACTAATGGAAGTGTGATCATTGTACCTCATGAAATGAAAATGAGAGATCTAAGAATTGTGAGGTGAATTCATTCACTATGGATTTTGTCCCTACATATGATTTCAGGGTGGGGACACAAAAGATACCCATGTTGTTTGTAATAGTATCTGTTAATATCTTCCAGTAGACTGCTGAGATGATTCACCAGCAGAATGATGTGATTGTTTTTACTTTTTTTCTTGCTTTCTGTTTGCATCATTTCTGGTGACACCCATGCCCCAATCTTTCATATCTCAGATTACTTGAATTTAGCATCATTTATTCACAATCCAGGTGGGACACTCTTCAGTACCTACTGTGGAATTGCTGAGTCAGATAAAAAATAATACTCCCTTTGAGATTACTATCCTTTTGTAGCAAATTCTCGGTCAAACTTAAACTGTTAAAAGATAAAATGTGTCACATAAATTGAGATAGAAAAAGTATTCATAGTACTATCCTTTTGTCAATCCTTTAGACCTCCTCATCACGAAAACCGCAAAATCTATAGATAACTGGGCCTTCTAGAGCTGTCAAAGAAGATCCAATATTTTTAGTTGATACTTTAAGAATACTGTTACTATATTGGAAAATTTTCAATGTGGACTTAATAATATTAACATTGAATGTTTGGTTTTATAAAAGTATAATTTACATAAATCTCATTGTTAAAAGTTAATTACATTATTTCCCTGCTGTTTTTCAAATTACAAAAATTCCTTAAAATTTATGGATTTCACATACATCACTAGACTTCCGGATACATCACTGGACATCCGGATACATAGGTGAGGGATGTATCTGAGAGGGGAGGGATGTATCATGTAGGGGATAGAACATCCGGATATATCACTCGACTTCCATAAGTGATGGATGTATTAGAGAAGGGAGGGATGTATCCTAGAGGGGGATAGGGATGTATCAGTGAGAGGAGAGTGATGTATTTGAAAGGTTATTTTTGAGAAAAAAAAATGGTAGGAAATTTTAGAGATTATGGTAAAATAAAATATTTATTTAGGTAATTTTTGCTTTTATAAAATGTGCTGAACAATTATGGTTGGTGGGATAGACTTGGGCCTCTTGTATGTTGGAGTTCATGTTGGGCCTGAATCCATGGTGGACATGACTCGGGCCTAGTATGACGATAGAAGAGGAGGAGTGGAAAACTTAGCCTAACCAACTTCAGCTGGCTCATGGATCTGGTCTTCTCGAACATGTCCACATTCGAGGTTTGAAATTTGAACCCGTGAAAAATCACTAGCCGAATTGAATTGGTTAGAAATGAAAGTAATTTTTAGGAACCAAGAATAAAATGATACAATGAGGCTCAAACTTGTCAACAAACTAGAATGTAAACCCTCTAGATCGAACCCCACCAAAGCAAGACATCTAGTTATGGATCCGAACCTAAATTTTCTAATTTATCATGACCAAAATGAAATTTGAATAGAATTATATATGATAGAGGTATGAACTCACATTCGACAAGACATTTAATCAATTAAAAGACAAACAAGCTCAGGATTAAATTACTTTATAAAAAAGTCTAGAATGATTGAAATGCAAAAGCTATTATTAACCTAACTTAGGGAATGTGGTCAAAAGTACTTCGATTTGTAGCAGAACAAAGTGATTAACAGAATCTACCAAAAATAGTAAAAAAATAATAGTGTCAATTATTATATAAATATATAAAATAAAATATATAATTCTAGCTAAACCAGGAGGGGTTCCATTATGCCTTTAGGTAAGTACTGTTTAATCGTACTATATTAGGCAAACACATTTAATTTGATCTAAACCCTTACCTAATCATAGAAAGGGACTTAACAGTAGCTTTGTCTGTAACCCCTAGCCACCTAAGTTTATTATTATCCAAAGTATTTCTACTCAATTAATTTTCATCTGCGCATGGTATTTATATCAAATTAATTAACAACATTAATTTACTATATTATATTTGATAATAAAATGAAGTGAGAATATATAGTTATTGAGTTTCAATTGACTGATATTGTTATTGTTGCTACAATTACATATATAATTTATTTCGTTGTATTAATTATTATTTTGTCTGTCTATCATTTATTTCATTAAAGAAAAAGAGACTTTTCATAAAATTATGCATATATCATTGTTATGGTGATGCAGTTGAGTGTTCATTTCGATCAAACCTTGTGATTGTGTAATTTGATATAACAAATGATTCCCTGTCCAAAATGGACATAGTTATTTGCAACTTGTTCAGACAATGGCATAATCGTTTATCAAAATTATGTTTTTAATACTACTATTTAACTAAAATAACAATAATTACAAGTGACCATGCTAGAAATTTATTAAAGTGAATAAAAAAAAGAATAATAATTAGGTAAATGTCTTAAATGCAAATTCAATGGTGGAGCTTAAAAGGAGGCATGCAGCCTGACGTACAGAGTGATTATATTCTCAATAAAGAAGCATTACTTTTAAATCTTTTCCGGATTTGCAAAGGGATAATATTCTCTCTAAGTTTATTTATTTATTCTTATTAAGGTTTATATATGAAGTGGACATTGTCATATGATTAATAATTAATCTAAATGGAATCTTTGAACCTACCATTACGTTTAATTAATTAATTGTTTATGCTGTCAATTCAAATATCGTCTATAGTTTAATATTTATAACTACATTAATCAAATTCATCAACTAATGCAACTAAGAAACACAATTTGAACCGTCTATAATATCTATTTTTATAATCATGAGAAAAAAACAATTTTAGGATCCGTTTGGCCACAATTATATTTGGTAAAAACATGAGAAATGGTGTTTGGTCATACAATATTCCATTACTATATATTTGTCAAATATCTCAAGTTTCCAAATACTAGAAAAAACTAGTATTGAAAAAGTTGTTTTAACTAATCATTGAAGCTAATTAAATTCGATTAGACCAATTCAATATTTAAAAATAAAATTTAAATATCCAAAACTACACAAATGTACGATAACTTGCTAATATATTGATCAAAATTTACATAATTTAAAATTCAGAAAATGAAACTACGTACTTACTAATAACCCCAGTGTAGAAATCTCACGTCTAGGATTAGAGAAATCAAGGATTGTATTGATAAAGATAATATTGAGTTACAAGCTCCTTATATAGGAGAAGAGTCTTATTCTAGTTATACTAGGAATCCTACTACAATACAATTATTTACATGAGTATTATTGTATTATAACTCTAATACCTTATCCTAGTTGACTCCTGCAATATACAGTAGCTTAGTCGTACATAACCTAGAATTTAATAGTCTAGTCCTAATATGACTCTAACTCTAACTCGTCAGCCTGCTTCGATGGACCTGTTCCTTCGACATGTTCCATCAGTCTTCAAGCTTCCTTCAACACCCATCATATCTATAATGTTAACAAAGTGGAAATGGGGTCGAGGAAAATTGTCATTCATCAAAAGGGAAAGTACAGCCATGTCATGGAACAATCAATTATGCAAAGAGGAAAGAGGAATAAGGGTGGATCAAATTCAGAATTTTAAATTTATATTTCTAGATTTAATTTTAAGACGAGATAACTTATTAAGTTTGTAAAAATTGATTTGTACACATTAAGTAATTTTTTTTAATATACATATAAATCTAAATAAAAATTATAATAATTAAATTGAAAGAAATATGTATTTCTAAAAATGAACTGACGGTGTAATTTTTTGTCCACTATTGATAGAGAGAAGGTAATCTCTTTTATGAAAAATATAGTCAATATTATAGATCCGTCCCTAAAGTAAAACGTGCTAAACTGCACATGCATGCACAAGCCAACTTGATCAGGCATAAGTAGCTATGGTATCTTAAGTTCTCGTAGTTGATTTGGTTGTTTTTTTTTTGAAAAATAAAATAAAATCCACCGTACAAACTTAACATAACGTTGGTTACGTTAACTTCTATATAAAGGGGCTCATTTTGTCTAATTGATCAAGAATATGTGAAAAAAGCTCACGTGAATCCGTGTTCATCCGATTATATGCTTAATTGTTGTAAAATATGTATTTTTAGTAGCAATTAACATTTTTTGTAAATATCTGTAAATCCTATTGCAACATTGACAATTAACTTATGTTGATAAAAACTTTAACACTCTTTATTAATAAATATAATACTTATTATCGTGAAAAGTTATTTTTATAGTTATATTTTCTAAAAATCCTGAATTCGCCTCTGATTATCTGTTACTATTGTTTTGAAGAATTTTGAATGGTTTTTCCTGTAGAATGATCACGCTTGAAAAGACTTGTAATATAGCTAGGACAAAATTGAAGGACAAGCAGCTGCTTGGGCAAAACAATTGATCGTGAGTTGAGATTTGAGCCCACCTATAGTGGCTAGCTACTTGTTACAATTAAATTGTACTGTGTTGGATAAATATCCATTTCGTCGTCCCCTCTCTCTTATCTCATGTTCACCTTGTTTTGGCTACATCACATTATTTGATTCTGACTACTCATTTACCTTGTTTACCCTCACATTTATTTATTTATTTATTTCCCCCTTACTGTACTCTTGTTTTCTATTTTAAACATTCATTATTCGATATTGGTGGTATATGTATTTCATGTTTGAAGTTTTGAGATTAGTATAAGTTACTCTCAATAAAGTCGCTTTCATATATAGAAGCTTGAACCTAAAATCTCTAGTTAAGAGCAAAAAAAAATAAAATACTATTCTATCACGATCCTTGTTAATTCCGTCACGAGCCTTGAGATTTTATTTCTTAGAACAATAGGGCTATATAAGTTGGTGGGAGTATAAACCATATCACTGTACAATTATTACTCTTTTCCAATTGTACAAACTCAGGGTAAATATATGCTTGTATATATTGATGATTCAGGACAGAAATAACGAATGCGTAAGTATCATTAGCGACGGATTCATAATTTAAAGTTGATGAATTTTGAATTTACCTTATAAAAATAATCTAGCTTTATTTCTTCGTGCAACCTCAGTAAAATTATGTGTTTTTTTCTATAAAAAATCTATTTAGTTAACTATATAGGATGTTTAAAAAAGAATATTTTTTTTTAAAAAAAAACTCTTTAATTTTAATTTTTATTTATTTATTTTTGTTTAAGATTATAAAATTGAAAGATATTTGATATATTCTACATACCATTAATTTAATGCCGAAAGAATCAAATAATTATTTTTTAAATTACATAAAATTTTATCTCAAATTAAAATTAGACAGAAAATTAAAACGGAGAAATTATAATTACTCGAGCAAGTCTACTTAAAAGTTACAACAAACCAATATGCGCATATAAGAAGAATCTTCCTTCGTCTATAGAAGAGATTACCCACACGCTTCAGTAAGGCGCGTGTGCGTAGTCTCGTAGATTCTAGAATCAGAGTGGCACACGGGAATTGGCTGGACTCACTGACACTCTGACAAAACCCCTGAAATATGCTCATATAATTACAACAAACCCTTCAGCAAATTTATAATATAAAAATGCCCCTCTTAATTTTTAATTATTTATTATTACATTAGTACAATAAATCTCTTAAATTAATCAGCAATTCCAACTTTTCACACCTAAAATAGAACATGAACCATCCAACCATAGTACAATCATTTCATGTCTATGATTCACTAGATCTCCTTTATATCAAATAAAATAATAATAGCCATCAAATAATATCACTAAAGATATGTTTAATTTGCTTTAAATAAATACAAAGCACCAAATAATTTTAACTGAAAAGACAGCAATGTCTCCTTGGTCGATGAACAAGTTGACTGTTTAGTGCTTTCTTTAATTTCCAATTATACAATAATACTTACTATGAAAGTGCATCAGCAATATTTTATTATATATGAGAAAATAAAATAAGTGTGGTTGATAAATATAAAGTAGAGTTCCACTTTGCAGTTTGCACTAAAATGATTTCGTTCACGATATCATAAGGAGGTAACATATATTCCTTTAAATGAAATATGGAATGATTAATATAATCTTCGATATCAAATATTATATGTCATATTAGCAAAATCAAATTGGTTTCTCAATATTTGACGTTTTACAATAATAACAAGTCATTCATTTTATTTTATTTCCAAGTCTACCATTTGCCTGTTCAATTAGTATTTAGTAGAGTGTTAATTAAGTAATTAATTTTATTTTTATTTTTAAAAAAGAAAAAAGAAAGAATAGTTAGACAAATACTCATGTATTTATGGCTATTAATTTTTTTCTAAAATTAAAGAGTTCTGAAATATCTTACACGACAAAATAATGTGGAGACGAAGGAGTCTATAATCAAATTGATTTATTATGTTGACAAATCAAAATAAGGTTCTAATGACTTGTGATTGACAAAACAAGAAAAAAGGACTTGAGATGAACAAATAAAAGAAGGAAAAAAAGGAAAACATTTGCGGTTCACATATGTAGTATATATCAAATAAATTCATTAACACTCAATTTGATCCTTAATCATCTTTTTGTTAGTTAGACAGATGATGTTACTATATATATATATATGAAAAATTATATATAGTACTCCATCTGTAATCCATAATATCACATGGGAATCACTACTAGCTAGAGAGCTACAACAGCATTTCATGAGATTCTGTGCAAGAAATACCAACCAAAATCTTGTCTTTCTGTTTCTAGCCAAATTTTCTGGCCATTTAGCATTTCTCATTATATATATATATATATATATATAGGAAAAATCTTTTTGGCTAGAAAATTTGATTAGAATGATATTTTTTTCTATGTTATTTTAATTTTTTAAACGTTTTTACCCTTTTAACTTAAATACATTTTAACTAAAAAATGGAAAAAAGATTAGTTTATTTAAAGTAAAATAATTATTATAGTTTTTTAAAATTTTCTGGCCAAATTCTGGCCATATTTTCTTGTCATTTAGCACTTCTGATATATATATATACTCATAAATCACATAAAAAATGACAAATCAATGACGAAACTAAACATCCTTAGTTGGAATCATCTTTTAATTTTCTCATTATTAATAGCTTAGTTGGTTGACTAACTGAACTTCACCACTCTACTTGTGAGGGTTCGATTCCCACATTGTAATTCTCTTCCCTACCTTCAATTTGAAAGAAAAAAAAACTAAGAAATTAGGTGTTACTTATTACTAGTAAGTTACTAAGAAATTAGGTGTTACTTATTACTAGTAAGTTGTGATTTTTAGATCAAATATATGATTATATTGATTGGTGTACTTTTACTATATTTTTCTTTCTTTCTTTCTGAAAAGAAAAGAAACAGAAAGAAAGATTTTTTTCAAAAGTTTCATGACCTTCAAATATAACAATCGATGGAGTCCAAATTTTCGTTAATTTTTCTTAAAATACAAAAAAGAAAGTCCATGAAAAAACTAAAAATACAAAAATTGACATATTTTGTATGTGTATGCATGATATTTCACCATATATATAATTTTCCAGTAAATAAAATTCGGATAAACTCCCTGCCCCGGCCTGGAGGAAGAGCTGGATTGTGGATGGGAAAGACGTATAACTCGATTATTATTGTCTTCCATCACTTAGATGTAATATTTTAATCCAACCAAAAATCATCCAACCGCGCTCTTAATTTAATTACAATCCATTGTTTATTTTTCATTGGTGATCCCATATAAAAGAGATAAATAAATTGGTTAGAACATAGTTCACGTGCTTTATTCTTATAGGAAAAAGATAGACCATCAATTTTCCATATTTGAAAAAAATGGTCCAAAATTCGTAGTCACGAGAGAATTTGTTGAAGCATAAATAACAAATGTCCAACGCAATGGATGATGTTAAATAAAAGAGAAAGCCATGAAAGTGAAAAACTAAATAAAAGTAGAATATTTTGTGAAATCCTCATCGACTTCATGTAAGGTTATAAAAACCAACAAATTCTGAACACCATTCATCTAACGTTGCTCCTTTAAAATAATATATTCACTTGCCTCTTTCAAAAGAGAACACGTGGAAGAAAATTCATTAATTAAATCCAAGGGTGATTAAGGTTGCCTTCATATCCAAAATTTTGAGTTTATAGAGTTACTTATTGTGTTGTGAATAAATTATTTATAGTATATATTAAGAATATCCAATCATCGGTGAACAACAAATTGAGATGAGCTACTATGTAAAGATATAGTACATGAGCCTAACTTAACTTCAAAAGCTAGCTCGTGGGAGGTTTGTCCAAGTCCATATAAGAAGACTAATTTCTCATCCCTCTAGCGATGTGGGACTTTTTAACAAACTCTAACTTTGTTCTTTGTTGGAAATTAACAAGAATGCACAAGGATTTTGAAAAGAAAAAAACGAGAAGAAGAATAGGATGAAGGATTTTCTGTGTGTATTCTCTATACAAAGTGTGTTTAAATAATACAATGAGAATCTACTTCTAACAAACTTCTACAGCTATCCTATGCTAATTGGCTAATCTGTAACAAACATGTAATTACAATTTTTCATAAAACAAAATAAGGAAAACTAATATTTACAAATTAATATTATGGAACCTTCTGGATGGAAGAGCAGATGATGATCACGTGTCTCATTTAAATCAAAGTTTCTTTCCAATTTTACTCTTCACCTTCTCTTTTCTGGTGACTGAATCTTCCGGCGGGTCGTGTTCTTGTGATATTCCAACACCCCCCCTCAAATTGGAGGGGGAGGAACGAACACCCAATTTGTCCAATAGAAGACGATGAAAGGAACCAGGTAAAGGTTTCATAAAAAGGTCGGCAATTTGAGAAGAGGAAGGAAGAAAAGAGAGGGAAATGAGTCATGTGAGATACTGTTGTCGGATAAAATGGCAATCCAAATCAACATGCTTGGTCCGTTCATGAAAGATTGAACTTTTAGCAATGTGAATTGCAGCCTGACTGTCGGAATGAAGGGAAATGGGTAGAGTAGGAGGAAGAGAGAGATCAGAGAGGAGTCGGACAAGCCAAGTCAATTCTGCAACAACAAGTCGCATGGATCTGTACTCAGCCTCTGCAGAGGAAAGTGAAATAGAAGTTTGTTTCTTCGACTTTCAAGAAATAGGACTACCCCCTAGACTGGTGTAGAAACCACTCATTGACCGACGAGAGTCGAGGCATGTAGCCCAATCGGAGTCGCAAAAAGCCAGCAAAGTGAAAGATGGGGAAGAATTGATTAAAATTCCTAAGCCTGGATCGTAAAGGAGATAACGGAGAACATGGTGTGCAGCTGAAAGATGTGCCTGGTGATGTTGTTGCATATATTGGCTAAGGTGTTAGACAAAAAAAGATATATATGGTCTAGTGTGAGTTAAAAAATTCAGTTGTCCAATCAAACGGCGATAAACAATGGCATCTGGAAGAGGAGAACCCATATTAGCCTGTAGCTTGTGAGTGGGATCTAAGGGTGAAAGAGCAGGTTTGAGGCTAAAACAATTGTATTTCAACAAAATCTCTAGTACAAACTTACTTTGATTGAGTATTGAGGCTCCCTGATGACCTCAATACCCAAAAAATAATGCAAGTCCCCTAAATCCTTGATTTTAAATTCAGAATCCAAAACACAATTTGAGGGCATCTAATTCTGCTTTGTCGTTGCCAGTAAGGAGAATGTCATCCACGTAGACATCTAAAAATGAAACAGAAGAATCATGGCATTTGTAGAAGAGGGAGTACTCGTTTAAAGAATGAGTAAAACCCTTGAATTTGAGAGCGGCTGTCAAACGAGCATACCATTATCTCGAAGCTTATTTAAAGCCGTAAAGAGACTTCTTCAGTCGACAAATTTTAGTAGGATCAGTGATTTCCAAACTTGCTGAAAACTTCATATAAACTTCTTAAAGAAAAACGTTGTTAACGTCTAATTAGTATAAACCCCAGCCCTTCTTAATTGCAATAGCAAACACACAACGTATAGTAGTAATCTTCACAACAAGACTAAAAGTCTCGGTAAAATTAACCCCTTCTTTTTGAATGTCACCTCGAACAACCAAACGAGCCATAAGTCGTTCAACGCTACCTAATGAGTTCAACTTAACTTTGTAAACCCATTTTGTAGGTAAGCCTTTCTTACCAGCGGGCAATGAAACCACTTCCCAAGTGTCATTAGTGATCAAGGCCTCAAGTTCTATAGTCATAGTATCTCTCCAACCTGGGTATAAAATAGCTTGGGAAAAAAAAGTAGGCTCTGTCACATGGGATAAAGAGGTGATGTAATCTTGATTGAATTGAGAGAGGCGGAAAAAGCAAAAGGAGACACATGAGTAGGAGAAGAATAGTAAATATCAGAAACATTAGAGAGAAAACACTATTACAAACGTAATCCTCTAGGTAAGCAAGAGTCTTGACAGACCTAGTGGACTTCCTGAGAACAATAGGATTTGGAGGAGAAACTGAAAGTGGAGAAGTAAGAAAAGAAGATTCAGGTGGGAGATCATGGATGTTAGGAGCACTGGAAAAGTTAGGATGAATAGGATGTGAATGATTGGTAGGAAAAACATAGTCATAGGATGCAGAAGTAGTAGAAGTATCAAGAGGAAAAATGGAAACAGTAGGTTGAATTGTGGCAAAAGGATATATATTTTCAAAGAACTTAACATTTCTGGAAACAAAATGCTTCTGAGAATGCAAAAACATCAACTTATATCTTTTCTTGCCGAAAGGATGCCTAAGAAAGAGATAAGGTTCATCCCTGGGAGCTAACTTAGATCTACGATCTACCTTGCGTAGCAATAGAAGCAAAAACAAGATATTCAAAACATTTCAAATAAGAATATTTAGGAGGATGCTGAAACAGTCTTTCATAAGTAGTTTTGAAAGAAAATAATTTAGTAGGACATCTGTTAATGAGATAAGTTGCAGTCATAAGAACATCACCCCAAATGTATGAGGAAAATGAGATTGAAACAAAAGAGTCATACATACTTCTAATAGATGTTTGTGTTTTCTTTCAACTACACCATTTTGTTGTGGTGTGGCTACACAAGAGGTTTGATGGATTATCCCTTGAGAAGATAGAAACTTAGAATTCTCTTGACTGGACCCCAATTACCAAGCAATATCTAATCTAATGACTTTAACTTTTTTGTTGAATTGTCTCTCAGTCATAGCAAGAAAATATTTGAGCATAGGAAAAACATTGTTTTTAGTGGAAAGAAAAAATGTCCAGGTACCCCTCTGAGAAGTTCTCTGCATAGTGAATTTAAAATTTGGTGGAACCCCATGCAACCTATAACATTTCTCAATAAGATGACCCGGTTTCTTACAATACTTGCATAAGAGAGGAGACTTCTTGTTCTCATAAGATCCTCTTTGTTCCCTAAAATCAGTAGAAAAAGACCTTGGTCCAGCATTGGCTTGGTTAGCAACAACAAAAGAAGAAGATTCACCAGGAAATTTTGGTGTATTCTGAACCTCTCTTTGTTTTTCTTCCTGGATTAAGAGTGCATATGCATTTGAAATAGAGGGTAAAGGTGAAATCATCAGGATATTACCTATGGGAGCACAGTAAGAGTCATTGAGACCCATTAGAAAATGAACTAAACGCTCATCCTGCTTGGCTTTAATATTCTTCTCCTTTGCTCCACATGTACAATCACAAGGACAAAAACTAAAGGTATCCAAAGTATCCAACTCATCCCAGAGTCGTTTGATTTTGGTGTAGTAACCAGCAATATCAGATGACCCTTGAACCAGGTCACAAAGTTCCTTTTGGATCTGAAAGAGTCGTGGACCAGAACTCTGTCCAAACCTGCCCTCCAATTCTTCCAGATGTCTTTAGGAGTAGAGTAATAGATAACACTTCCAGAAATTTCTCGAGAGAGAGAATTTAATAACCAAGAGATTACAATGTTGTTAGATTGGACCAAGCTCTGTGAAGATTTGTTCCAACTTTAGGTTCTTTGGTGGATCCATCAATAAACCCAGATTTGTTCTTTGCGGTTAAAGCTATCCACATGCCTCGTTTTCATCCACCAAAACCCTTGCCATCAAATACTGTGTTCACCAACAAGGTACCTGGAGAATCAAAATGAGATATGAAGAAAGGTTGAGCCGGATTAATTAGCTCAATGGGAGGTGCATTAGCAGTTGGAAGAAGGCCTTGAGTCCTAGTAGTAGTAGGCGTTGGATTATGTTGATCACCCATGAGAAATTAGAAGAAAAATGTTGAGGGTTTATATCAGTAGAGCCTATGCTCTGATACCATGAAAAGAACAAAATGAGAAGAAGAATAGGATGAAGGATTTTGTCTGTGTATTCTCTGTACAAAGTGTGTTTAAATAATACAATAAGAATCTGCTTCTAACAAACTTCTACAGCTGTCCTATGCTATTTGGCTAATCTGTAACTAACATGTAATTACAATTTTTCATAAAACAAAATAAGGAAAACTAATATTTACAAATTAATATTATGGAACCTTCTGGATGGAAGAGCAGATGATGATCACGGGTCTCATTTAAATCAAAGTTTCTTTCCAATTTTACTCTTCACCTTCTCTTTTCTGGTGACTGAATCTTTCGGCGGGTCATGTTCTTGTGATATTCCAACAGATTTGTCCTAATTTTCTACCATAGTTAAAATTAATTTTCTTCGGTGTAAAAGAACTCTTTCATATATATATATATATATATATATATGCTTTTTTGTCAGAAAAGTTTTTGACTTTTATTAATAGAAAACTTATTCTTTCTCATACACAACACAATAGCATTCATAATGTAATCGTTAAAATAAAATTATTTAGCATCCACATTATAGTCATTAAAAAGGTTTTATTTAGGAGGAGATTGTTAATTTCTTTGTCGTTTTTACATTAGTTTTCCTAAATATAAACCAATAGACCAAATCAGATTCTTATACATATTTTAGTATACTTTTATTGGTTTAATTTATCTTCATTCAAAAAATATAATTATTAACTTTTGCATGATTATGTCATATATATTGTTTCAATCCCAAACACCAAAGGTGTAGCACATAGTTTAAGATGGTTAGTCGGACAACCTTTATTAAAATATTATAATATATATAAAGAGAAAATTATACGAAGCTTATAGGTTAAAAATTATTTTTTATCCATATATTTTAAATTTTAAACACTCTGAACGAAATTTTTGATTTCGCCACTGCCAACACGCTCGCGCACTGGGGACAATTAGTTATGAACTTTAGGACTTAGGAGGTTATGAAAATATGAAAAGATGACTTATATGAAATCACAAAAAAAAGAAAAAGGTGTAAATGAGGGATGAGGCCCATGCAACTAGAGCAAAGTACAGTACTTACTGGAGAAAGCACAATAAATCAAATCTACCATGTAAAAAAAAGGGTCCATTTTAGCACTATGAACAGTGTACAGCCCAACCCCAGCATAGGATACTTTTGTCAAGCCTAGCACCATCAGTTTGGCATTTTTGAGGTATAGTAAAAAAAATTAAAAAAATGGGTCCACCCCCCACCCACCTTTGCTGAACCCAACAAGTTCATGTGGGTCTAGTCAAGTAGTACGCTTGATGATGTTCAATCACTTTGAGCTAGGCTCCGGAAAATCTTATGAGTAAGAGAGTACTATACATATATATATATTTATTTGTTGAAAATGATACATCGATTGGAGCTATAAATAATCATTTGTATGTATCATTAGTAGTGTGTGAATTTATCTTTGTAACAGATCAAGAATTTAAAGATACAAAGATTTTTAAAGTGTAGAGCGAATTGAAACGCTTGCAGATGATAAAAGGTGTAAGAAGTTTAAGTGCAAAAAGAATTGCAAGTTTGGATTGCAAGTTTCAATTCTTGAATATGTTATATTTCATTATTCGAATCTCATTATTAAAATTCCTTACTTCTCCATGGTCAAAATCATGATAGCAATTATATTATTTTAAGCAATAAATATCTTAATCCAAGTCCATGTTAGCACACACATTACAAAAAAGACGAAAGACTATTATTTTCTTTAAATTTATATTTTAGATCAACCTCTTTTTGCTATCAATTTCATTAACAGTAACATCAACTATAAAACAATTATTTGAAGAGAGATGTTAACAAATAACTACCTCAAATGATCAATTGATTAATTATGAAGAAATTAAGCTCTCAAAAAGTCACATTTTTTTTATAACAAATTAGGTGCCCTATATGTGTTATTAGTGTTGGATGATGATGATGATAACGTTTTTTGTTTATTTCTTTAAAGACAATTTCTTTGTGGGGTTCCATTTTGTGTCCTCTATTGTATATATATCCAAACACTTCTCAACCGTTCAATGTGCTCTTTAGTCTTTATTATATAAGTTGTGAAGCCTTTGCTTTTATGCACTCCCTTCGTTAATTCTTATTAGTTCATTTTAATTTATCAAATGAAAGAAGTTTTTTATTTTAACTTTTAACATTAATTATTTATTTTAAATTAATTTTTAGTCTATTAAAAAATCTACATCAATTAATATGAGTGTCATGATAAAATTTGCACTTTATTTGACACTCTTTCCGTTTTAGTTTATCCCAAAAAGAATGTCACCTTATTATATTTTAAAGAGAAAATGCATAAGTACCCCCAGCCTATGTCCAAAATCCCTGAGACACACCTAACCTTTACTAAGGTCCTATTACCTCCCCCCCGAACTTATTTTATATATAATTTTCTACCCCCGAACTAATCTTTATAGTTTTATATATATAATGTGAAAAGTTAGAGTCAAAGAAAAAAACATTCTTTTTTAAATAGAATGAAATAAAATAAAATAAACAATTTAAACCGAGGAAATTAAATATTAAATTGGTGATTCATTGTTTTGGTATTTGGTTCAGAAATCGAAGAGTCCAAATTTTAGGGAAACCTTATCATACTTGAGGACAAAAATTAATTTCTTGAAAGTGAAATGTACGAGACTTTTAAGTTTTGCTTACAACTTCTCACTAAATGAATGACATAACTTGTCCCAATATTATTGTCGTTTATAAGATTTTTACATTGGATAAGAAAAAAAGAAAAATTCTTTTTGCCAAAAATTTGGTCAGAATGATAAAATAACATATTTCACACTATGTTATAATACTTTTTTTAAAATATTTTTATCATTTTTAACTTTAATATTTTTAATTAAAAAATAAAAAAAAGATCAATTTATTTTAAAATAAAAAAAATATTACAAACTTTTTAAATTTCTGATCAAATTTTCTGATCATTTAACATTACCCTAAGAAAAAAAAAATTAAAGTTATTAGAAACCTTTCAATATACAATTTGGGGTTCCAGAGACATTTAATAATAATAGATTTTTATTTTACTGATAATATTTATAGTCAGAGGCAATTGATTTAATGTCATTATATTCACAGTCGATAACGTTTTTAACGGTATTTATATAAAGTATTAATTATAAATAGTCATATTAATTATTGTCGCTAAATATCAAACGTTGCAAAATCTTTTATTTCGTTGTAGTGATGTTATATACCAAATGCAGAAGAAGCTGTAGTAGTATGTAATCGATGAGTTAGGTGGGACGATAAAGAACATATTTAAAAAGGTTGAAATTATCATATTCAAATTTGAATCACCTCCAACAAATTAAATATGACGTAAAGAACTTATATATATATGTAACAAAAAATAATGCACAGGCAAAATAATTGTACGATTAGAACATCAAATCAATCACATTGCTCTCATACAATAATTTGCCCCCAAGCTAATTAAACACATTATAAATAATTAGAGAAGGCAGACCGGCCGAGGATGACTATGAGCCTGTTTTAATTAACTTAAATGTTGATCAAATTTACTTATAGTTTCTGAAAATATTTGATAAAGTTAAAAATAATTTAAAATAAGTTTAAAATTACTTTTATAAAGTTAAAAATCAAAAATAAGTCTCCCTCTACATTTTATTTTTTTAACTTAAAAGCTATTTAAAAAAAAAACAAAAAAACTAAACAATCTCTATATCAATCATAAGGACTAGCTATATGGTGTCTCCACGATTTTTGAGCTCTTGCTCTAATTTGTTTAAACATGAAATTAAATAATGAAGGATTATTATGTTTGAGTTCAAATACATTTTTGTACCAAACAATATATATATATATATATACACACTGACGGTAAATATTTTTATAATTGAAGAAATAATAAATTAAGGATTAGTCAGATGTAAAATAATTCTCTTGGTATAACTTGTCACCATATGTAGCAGTACTCTCTCCCTTTCAAAATAACAAAGGGTTTCGGAGTACATACAAGAGTTTGAATCTTATTATTTTTAATTTCATTTTGGATATCAAATTATTTATTTCTAAAAAATATATAAAATACATCATTAGAAATTAGATGAAAAGAACCACTCCAAAATTGACTTTTAATACACAAATAATTTTTTTAATGATTTAGAATTTTTTTTATGGTAAAGTAAATCTTTCGCTCTCAAACTAATATATGTCATGGATAATATAATAAAATGGGGAAAGTATACATAATAATGAGCAATAAATGAATGCCAATTAGGTAAAAAATTGTCCACACTCGATCGATACTAACTCTAAAATAATAAGTCATAACTTATGTTAAATTAATATTGAACAAATAGAAATGAACGAAAAAAGTAAAATAATAGTGACAAATACTCCTTTAAGTTATCAAAGAGTTATCTTAACATAGTTATCAACTTATCCAATGTCCTTCAAAATATTTGCAATGTACACCAAATTTGGTATTATTGCACTAGTGCCTCATTAATGAATCCTCTAGGGATTAGGTGGCATAAGTACTACCTTAGGAACTCTAGATATGAAGAAAATTAAACCAAACATAATATAATCCAGAAATGTACTTACTAGCAAACAGATATTAATGGAGTTACTATTAGTTATCCAAATCTTCATCTTAAAATAAACAGATGTGACCTTTTTAGTGTTAAGGTAAAAGATAACTTTTTCATTTGACATTTGCAAAAAGTGAACTTTATTTTTACTTTTACTGCAAAGTTTAGCACTGACAATCAGAATCCAACACTCTCAAATACTCATTAATCATTCCAATCTGACAAGACAGTTTTCCTTCAAGTAGTTGGCACGTGTACTCCACTCTCCTTCTTATGCGCGTTTTGTCACCACTCCCACAATCACTTCAGCCAATATTTTATTTTGCTCAAATTCTTTTTTAAAAAACTGTATAAATAATGTTTATAACTTTATATCATTGTGTCATTTTCGTATGTTATTTTTAATATTTTTTAAAAAATTACTTGTAAATTTTAATTTAAATGATTTTATTTGAGCTTATTAGTTTACCTTCTTCACCTAAATGATTGAACTTACATCGAAGAAAGAACTGGCAATAGACCTAAAGTGGCAAAACTATTCATTTGGGCACTTAAATTCATAGGAGTGTCTAATTATCGTAATGAGATAAAATAAAAATATTTTATAAATTGAGACATGACTTGTGATTAACTAATTTACTTTTTATAATACTCCTATGGAATGCTCATTCCTCAATACTTATAATCAAACACCAAATAAATTAATTTAATAAAACATCTCAAAAACCTTATTCGGCTGACCAAACAATTCCTTAAATAATTATAGCCTATAGGTGAACTTTTGATAAGCTTTAATAGGTACTCTTTCTATCTTATTTTAAGTGATGACACATTTCTTTTTCTTTGGGGTCAAAAAGAAATGACACCTTTTCTATTTTTTAATTAAATTAAATGATTATAGCCATAAAAATAGCAAGACATATTCTAGAATCTAGACCATAATTTCAACTATTTTTCTTCTTCTTAAATTATGAAGATATTCCAACTAATTAACCTCAGAAAAAAGAAGTTTTCATTCACTAATGGAGCGTTATCACATTTCTACAATTTTTAACACAATAAGATTTTAGTCTTTACAAAGGACATATGAATATGATGAATAAATATAGAAATTCATACATCGAAAAGGGGTAGGAGAATAGATGATTTTAGGCACAATCTTTCTCTTCTTATTAATTAATTTTGATTAGCTATATTGAAATCAGAAGCAAATTATTTAAAAAAACTTCTAAGTGTATGAAAATTGTTCGAACAGCATATTACATAATTTAATATTAAAATAAATAAATTAGTCTAACCTGCTATCACAAAATAATATAGATTAGGTAAAAACTTAAAATTCGTATATTCTTCTTTTTGGTTTTAAGTTTCGTGCTCATCATCAATACTCTCCATACACTTTTTGTCGTTATTAATTCATTGATGAAATGCACACAAAATGAACTCCACATTCACATGAAATGTAAACCAATTTCTCAATCTCCCAATCATATCTATTATATATATATACTCTTCCTTCCTTCCAAGTTGTGTCTCCGTTAATTATAGCCCTTTTTTTTCCCCTACCATGGAGCTATAACATTAAATCACAATAATACATTCACATCCGTTTTATTTTATTTTTCTAAGAAAAAAAAAAAACTTATTTGGGTCGCCGGAAAATCAAGATTCCGGTAACCCACAGTAATCATTTTGTTTATACATAGAATTCTTTCTTTCCTGTCGCCGGGAGATAAAAAAAGGTGATGATAAATGGCGAAGGGTCGGAAACTTGCCACTAGTCGCAGTGAAATGTTATTAGGAAACTACCCCAGCTATAGAAATGGAACTGCAACACTCAACGGTTCCTCAGAACTAGGAGAAGATGATATCTGGTCAACGGTTGATGACATGGATGATCACGATTCAAGGGGCGAGTGGAGTCCACGCGCCGCCGATGAGAGTAATAACGGATACGTGAACCGTAAGCTGCCGGTCCAACAATCCGACCACCACCACAGCCGCCGCGGGCGCCAGGTTGGGGGCCTGTCATTGGCTTTTGATGATTCAGGTAAAACGGCATCTCCTCGGATCTTGCACCAGTTTCGCGGACAAGACGCGCCATCCACACGTGTGGCACACATGGCCACGTCAGCACCTGTGAATGTCCCTGATTGGTCTAAAATATATCGAGTTAACTCGGTTGAGTCGTTGCATGACTCGGATGATGGTGTTGATGATCATGACTCGGAGATGGTTCCACCGCATGAATACATTGCTAGGAGCAGGAACTCGAACGCTCGCTCGGTGTTCGAAGGTGTGGGCCGTACGTTAAAGGGTCGGGACTTGAGCCGGGTTCGAGATGCTGTGTGGAGTCAGACCGGGTTCGATGGTTGAGTTCATCAAATGAACTAGCTATCGTTTTGTTAGAATTAAAGATTTTATAACTATTTTAGCTGTTTGGAGAATTAAAGAGACAATTGATGATAATTATTTATTTTGCTAGATAAATTTTTGGTCTTGGGCAATTATTCAGGTTGAATGAATACAAACTCAGTGAGTCAACCAGCTCCTATGGAGCCTAAGTTTAATCTTTTTCTTTTTTCTATTAATATATTTTCACATATTTTATGAGTAAGTATGTACTTTTACTATGGTGGATTTTAGCAAAATGTTCCTTTGTCATTTTCAGTTATCAATAATGGTGAAATTTTGGGTGCAAAAAATGTAGCCCACTAAATGGTGTCTAGATAAAACTAGTACATTCAGTAGTCCCACAAAATTGTTGCAATCGTTGATGGAACTATTCAACTATCAACAATTGTTTCATAATTATCATCTATCAAAAATAATTTTTTATCCAATAAATTTGATGTAAATTTTGCATACATTCTATTATTCTCATATGTTATTTATAAGGTTGTATTAATATGTTGTTATTATTATTACTATTATTACTTTTTCATAATAATCATATCTTAAAGCTATTTTTTCTCACAAGAAGCTTGATGAAAAAAAAATAAAATACTACCATGAAGGAAGAAAGACTCGTACATTTTCTTTTATAATTATGAAATATAGTTTTAAATTTTTTTAAGGAAATTTATTAATCTGCTATCACTTGTCAAATGTTTGTGATCACCTTATTCACCTATATATTAAAAGACATATCTACTTAAATTATATGCTAGTATTAGTAGTATATATAGGTAGAACGTCCTCATCATTTGGTTTAGATGTTGACTCAAGATTCCAAGTCATTTGGAGGGAACACTTGAATTTTTTACTTTTTAACATTTGATGGAATTTTCCCATGCCTGGATTGCTACTCTTTTAATTTTTATCTCGAGTTTAACTTTATTCATGTTTAGTATGTCCAAGATATTATTAAAAAACAATTTTCATTTACATAAGGAAAATTAGTTGACCCCACCACTACCTCTAAACTTGTTGATCATATTATCAGCAAGATCGATGGTCGAACATAAAACTAATTAATTAGTCTATGATGAACAAATTTGGATGTGTAATTAGTATCGAATAAGTTTTTTTTATTTATTATATAAGAAGGTGTAATAATTGTAGAAGTTAGTTATCATGGAATAAAAGAATGAAAATGACAAAAATATGGTTGAGATCCCTCAAACCTTATTCTACTGATTGATAAGAAAGAGAGTATTTTTGTAAACAAACAAGTTCTTCTGGAAACTATGTAATGCATGTTGTTTTTAAAACAACAATTCAAACAGTTAATAAGAAATAATATCATAATAACTTATTTTAACACAATTAATTCCAATATAACTTGTCTTCATATCAAACGACTCCTACAAAAACAAAATGAAATAATTACAGAGTTTAACGTTTACACAAGTGAACGTTCTTGCCAAGTAAGACACGTGTTTATGAAATAAATTGTGTGATTATTTGATGTTTTATATATCAAATAAAATAAAATGTGAACGTAGTTTATTAGAGTTGGACTCAAAGAAAACTAAGACTATGTTTCCTCTATCATGATTAGAGATGTACAAAACATTTTAAGCATTAAAATCACAAAATCTCTAGTTTTTGCTAGACAAACATATATTGAAAATCTTATATAGGCATTTCCCATATCATAAGAAGATCGGAGAAGTTCTTCTCTTTTTTTTAATTAAAAAATAAAAGAAAGAATATCAGAACATATGAATAAATTGGATCCACAAATATATTATTTATTTTTTAAAATATTTTTAGAGGCTAGAATATCTTAAATTAAGATATGAAAAGAGTAATAGAGACATTTAATGTGGAGGGGTCCAAATCCAAAGCCCAGAATATTGGGATCCAATTACTTTTTAGAGAAGATGATATATAGGATTCTAGCTACGTCATTATTATTTTTTAATATATATAAAAAGAATTTAGATAACAAACAAATAAGAGATTTAAATTCATTCAAATAATTATATTAGATATGTTATTGCGTGTATATGTAACAAGAAAAAAAATATGAATTTGCGACATCATTTATTTTTTTGCTGCATATTTATATATTTTCTAGTCTGGTCCTTGATTTCTTTTATATTTTTCTGTACATTATTCAATTTATGATATTCGTAATAATATTAAGAATTGTACTATTGAAAAACACAAATGGAGAAAAAAAGGAAAAAAAAAACAAGTGAAAAGATACCCTATTGCTATATAGTACCTTTTTATAGAAAGGAACACGAGTCAATTCAATGGGCTCATGAATTCTGTGAGCCACTGGATTTTTTCTTCCTTTCTATTCTGTCAACAACGCAAAAGATTGAATTTTTTTATACGGTAAAGGGTCAAATATATTCCTATATTATAGGAAATAGTTTATATATGCCCTTTGTAATACTTTTGGGCTAAATATACCCCTTCCGTTATATTTTGGGCTAAATATATCCCTAATTTTAACGGAAGGACACTTGTTAACATAAGAATCAAATAACTCACCCCCAATTTTAAATACCCAATTCCCTTTAGAAACCCACCCATTTAACCTATTCCCAACCCGTTTTCATAGTCATCTTCTCCACTTGAGATTTTCATTAAAATCAACACTTAATCACTACGGAAACTTCAAGACCACAATGTGGCGGGTCATTTTTTTCACCAAAAAAAATTTCTTGCAGAACCTCCTGCCTTTGAAGTTATTCCATCTCTTAAAAGATTAAAATAGTTGATAATTGTTGCAAGTTAGAATTCAAAATTTTAAGTTTGATTTAGCATGTACTCAATACCATTCAAGCAGTGGGTCAATATTGATTAACATATTGGGCAACATGAGAAACTGAACTTATATGTGTTATGATGTTTAATTGGAATTGTTGTTTGTTTTCATCGGTGTTCAACGGACCAACAATTTAGTAGCATTAGAAAATTAGGGCAACAAAGATTAAGGCATGCTTGTGGATGGATTTTATCATCACAACGAGCAAGAAATATGTAAGTGACAAGACTGTGTGCTGGACCCTTCGTAGTTGAGTATTGATTTTAATGGAAGCTTTAGCTAGAGAAGATGATTATGAAATGGGTTTGGTTCAAATTGGGTATTTAAATGGGTGGGTTTCTAAAGGGAATTGAGTATTTAAAATTGGAGGTGGGTTATTTGATTTCTATGTTGACAAGTGTCCTTCCGTTAAAATTAGGGGTATATTTGACCCAAAGTATAATGGAAAGGGTATATTTGACCCAAAAGTATAACGAAGGGCATATATAAATTATTTCCTATAGTACAGGGGTATATTTGACCCTTTTCACTTGGGACCCATATCTTAACATAAATATTTCCAATAATAATTTTAAACCAATGAGAATCATTGATAAGATTTTAACTTCTTGTAAATTTGGCACTATAATTTTTTAATTGTATCTTTCGTCTTAAGCATTTCGTGTTTACAGGTTCATATACAAAGAAAATGTGAGATGTAGGTAATTAATTAATATATCCTGAAATACATATTAGTTATTGATTTCACAATATGAACTTGTATAGATAAGTTATATATATTAATTTGATCGTCACTCAAGAGTCCTGATATATTGATGATTGGTATAAAAATAATTATATTATATTGAGTGTTTAAACATTGAATTCCTCAAAATATGCTCACCTAACCATATGCTATATTGAAATAATATAAAATTGGGTAGGAGTTACTTCATCACTCACCTTGGTCTGAGAGACTATTAATAGCGGATGAAGAAGTTAGTACTTCGATATGGATCGAAATGAATATAAGAACTAAGAAACTAATATACCATTTTGACTAGTTTAAGATAAAAAATATATTTTATGGACAAAAACTTAATATCAATATAGTTAAAAGGGAAAAGGCCTAAAATCACTCCGGAAATATACGAATGATACATTTTTACCCTCCATTATATTATAGTCGGGGGGAATAGAATATATATATAAAATTAACTCGTGGCATCAATTTATTTCTTTAATAGTTCTATTAAGTTGAATTTGAAAATAAGTATAAATCATAAATATATGACATGTTGTAACGATGAGGGTGCATATGATCTCAATTATTCACGAAGAGCTAGTAAAAGTATATCATTTCGTATAGTTCGGAAACAATTTTTGACATGATGAGCCTAATAATATAAACTACATTATAGTATACGAAGGTTGATATAAATACATACCCAAAGATCAAAAAAAAAAGAAAAGAAGCTAAGCAATTGATTAGAGTAATTGACACTATACAATAATGTTAGTGGATGTATAAAAATAAAATAAAATAGTACTAATAGTAGTAGTTACGATTGTGGTGGATATTGCAGCAGATGGAGGAATCGTCCATTTTGGTGAAGCTGGTGCATTCAAACCCCACTATCCTTTATTGTTGTTTGTTTTCCACTCAATTTTTGGTATTCATTTTTTAGGTCTGATTAATTTGATTTTGTGCTAAAAAGTGTTATTCAGGATAAAAATACTTTTTATCAACTTTCAACATTAACTTCATACCTAAAACTCAAATTTGAAACCTCTCAAGACGGAAGAGTGCTTACCACACTAGCATTACCTTAGGTGGTACTCCCACTATCCATTATTACTATGAATGGATGAGCAACTTAATTTCCATCACAACTTTTCTCTAAATAAATGCAAGAGCTAAAAGAAAAATTCAAAAATTGGCATGTCCTTGATAATATGGTTGAAAAAGTACTGCAGTTCCTTTATTGTAAAAGATAAAATTTACTAGTATATAAGAGGAAATGCACTTCATTTATTCATTTGTTGGAGGCATGTGACACGTAACGTATTAAGAGAAGAAAAAAAAGTTGTGACCACAAAGTTGAGTACATGAGATTTCACCATCAAGGTATTTGTTTGAGATAGTGATTTTTTTTTTGGATGAATCTAACAATAATTGTGATAGTGCTTCTGAGATTTATAGTAGCTCGATTAGTTAAATTTTTTATGAGAATTTAATGCTCGATCACTATGTAATAAAAGAAGTTTTTCTCTTATATCTATTTGATTGAACCTCCATAATTAATAACCTCTGATTTTGAGAATAATTGAGAAATCACCGTTAAAGAATCATTTGAAGTTTCAATTCGAATTTTGAAAATTCTTGCTGGTTATTTTTCGATTTGATGTGGTTGGAATTCGTTGGAAACACATGAACAAAGTAATATACAAAATTTGTGGAAGATAGGAAGTTGGGTGTGGTTTGAGTTCAAAGTTCAAAATTGAAATCAACCTAAAAACATCAGTGTTACAATGTATAACAGGTGTATATATTTAAATTATATCGTATCATATCACATATATATATATATATATATATATCAGATTTTCATGGATGTACACATGAGTTACACGGACACACATGAGAAATAGAGAGTAGAGACACATATATATAGGTGGAATATTATTTTTGCACTTAGTTACTGTATATAAAAACGGAATATAGCTAAACAGATAGATAACTAATAATTAGAACAAATTGATAGTAATTTTATTTGTGCTGACAAAGAGTGGTACTTGGAGTATCTTGTTGGAGAAAATTTGAGATATAACAAACATAATAAACATAATAAGGCTTTATAGCTATAGTTTCGATAATTGTCATAGTTGTAGCTTCGTTTGCTATGGACGTTGCGGATTGCATATTTTTTCCCGTTTGTAGATTTTGCTTGCGAATATACAAATATGGTATGTATATACAAATTCTATATTTTTACATTTTAAGAAATTTTTCAGAACTTCGTTTATATATTTCGCTTGCCAATATACAAAGAGGGTAGTTTATTATGAATTTTTCATAAATCGTATACAAATAGCTAGAGTTGTCAATATGGGCTAGCCCACCCCATCCGGGCAACCATACATGCTTTGAAATTTAACGGGTCAGGCCGGGCTAGCCCATTTTTGTGTGGGCCAGAAAATGGTTGGCCCAACCCACAAGTACGTGGGCTACGGGCTTTGCTGGGTCTGCCCTCTTTTCTTAAAAGTATTATTTTTTTATAATATTAAAAAGTAAATTATAATTTAAAAATATTATCATAAATATCGACAAGACAATATTACATGGTGTTAGTGTTACTAGTTGTTAATCAAATACACAAATAAAATTATCTTTATAATATTTATTAAGTTTGATTTCAAGTAAAAGCATAAATAGCTAAATAGAAATATTAACCTAGTTATTTTCCAATGATCATAATAAAACACAAAAACTATGACAATATTCCATAGGCTACGGCCAATGTAGTGATTCCCTATAAATTTTAGGAAATTTTTATTTTATGTAGTACATATTTGATAAACATAATTTGTATTTAAATTGTAATATTTCAAACTTTAAATATATTTTGAGTTTAGACTCTTGTTATTTTTAATTTTTAATTAATTTTTATTTGGCCCACGGGCCAGCCCTATCCATATTTCTCAAGTCCCACAAATTGGCAGGCTTATTCAGGCCGGGCTAAAAAGCCCTTTTCTTAAATGGGCTCCAAAAATCATAGCTCAGCCCTATCAAATCACGGATTAGGCTAGGTCAGCCCAACGAGCCTAACCCATATTGACGGCTTTAAAATAGTTAGGGTAAGTATATACAAAATTATGAGTTTATACAATCAGGTACCAAATTATACAAATTCTGAATTTATACAATTAGGCGAATTATATAAATCAAGTGAATAACAAGAATTAAGAAAATTGTAGCCGCAAATTATAATTTTCTTAAACTATAGCTATAGTACCTAATATAGGCTAAATGTTTGCTATTCTGCGTAATTTTCCATCTTGTTTGGCTTTACGAAAGGATATCATATTTAATTATGGGAAAATTGAATATAATAGCAAACTATTAATTCAAATTAAATGCTATAACCATAGTTTGATTTAATTGTACCCCATGGTAAACTGTTGCTATTTCGCCTCTCTCCCTGGTGAATCTCGCTCGCCACTCTCGTTCTCGCTGGGCAGTCTCCCTCGCCTCTCTCACTTTTATACAAACACAAATGTATAAAATGCGTTTGTGTTTGTATAAAGTGAGAGAAAATTGTATATATACATATATTTTCGTTCCCCTCTCTCCCCTCTCCCAGATCTCGCTCGTCATTCTTACTCGCCTCTCTCACTTTATACAAATATAAATGTATACATTGCATTTGTGTTTGTATAAAGCGAGAAGAAATTGTATATACAAATACAAATGCATATATTTTCGTCCTATACACTTATGATTATACAAATACGATCTTCCCCTGCCCAGTTTTCTTTGTCTTTCTCTCTTTCTCACTTTATACAAACACATATTATACAATTGATTCTTTTGTATATGTATACCGAAACAGATTATACAATTGCTTTCTTTGGTATATTTATAGCGAAATGTACATATTAATAACCATAGCAAATATAAAGTTTGCTATGAAGCGCAATTATGCAAACTATAGGTATATCATACAATTATGATTTTTATGTTTGCTATATTTGAAAGTTATTCTTTAATTATTTATGTGGATTCTTGTGAAAGCCCCAAGAAAAGTAAGACTCTTGTTTGGGTCCCAAATGAACCCAATAAAACTTCTATGCATATGGACCGACCTACTTTGGACCCTTACTAGAACCCATAATCATAAATCTTACTGTTATGAAATAATATTAATAATAATAATAATAATTATAGTAAAATAATATTAAGACACAAGAGGTATAGTCAAAGAAGTGAGAGGGAGAAAAATCATTTTCTCTTCAAATTGATATACACATGAACTGAATGGAGTTTTTATTAATTAAAAAAAGAAAGTCGCGAGGTTTTTTAGACAATGCAGACTAACTTTCTACTTAAAAGTTGTCTGCTTGATTACAAATATGAGAAATCTGTTTCAATATTTTTCTGACAAGCTGCCTGCCCAAATTACTTCGCAAGATGGTTGCAAATTTATTGAAATTGAGCAACTAAAATTTAGACATACACATTCACAATACGATATTTTTATAACATTTTCTATTTAATTTATTTTTCCTCCCTAACATTCTACTGAATGTCTAAATTCTAAATTGAACTCGACAGTATACTATACTGAAAAGATTGTCTAAATTGCTAACTTGTATGCTACCAAAGTTGGGCCTTAATTTACAAAGCAACCCGTGTCCTTAAATCGAACTATTTGCACCACGAGAAAACTTTAAATCATGTCCCTATTGTTTGTATTTTAAATTATAGAAACAAGATATCACAAGGGATAATTTTGAGAATTTTTATCTCCCACATAACAAAATATTTAAGAAATGACTAAATAAAAAGCAGTATGTTGCACTGATTTAAGAAATGGGTCAAAAATAACCTTAATAAAATTTATTAAAAAAAGTTTTTGTTATATATCAGGTAAAGTTTTTTTTCTCATATTGGGCACATAAATTAATTTGGCCTATAAGGTAGAAGCTCAATACATTCAATAAGTTACAGGTAACAAAAACGCTTTAATGTATTGTCTGGACATGAGTTTTAGTTATATTGACTGACTTGCTTTTTTGTAAAAAAAAATGATTGATTAATCATGATAAAATTTAATTGTATTTTTCAATATAACTTACATAAATACCATAGTGTAAAATCTAAATTACATTATATCCCTACTCTTTTTCTAATTACACAAATCCCATGTTTTTAGGCATTTCAGATACATAATTAAGGATCCAGATACATTATTGTTGATTATCAATCTATTGCACTTATTAAGGAAAAAAAACTAAAAAATCAAATTGACATCTCATAGTATCCATCTGTTGCACTAATTAAGGGGAAAAATAATAATCTGAAAATCAAATTAAGATCCATAAATTGTGTTATTTCATTTCAAATTATTGTCAAGAATTCAATCATATAGTGTAACAAACCAAAAAATTCAAAAATTAGATTTTTTTTCTTCTTGTTCATCATTCTTTCTGTTTCCTCCATTAGCCGAAAATTTCATACGATACATAATGATTATTTTGATCTTCTTACGTTTCTTCTTACTTTCAATCATACAGAGATAAATCCTAACATAACGAAGAAATTCAATTTTTCAAAATTGCTTCGGCCCTATTCAGCGAAGAAACTTTTGATTCAAAAACTTTTGTCGAAATTTTGGATAAGCGAGGTGAGTTAGGAATGATACAAAAGTGATAGAATTGTTGTTGGACAAACGATTTCTTTTGTGAATCTTCAAGTTCATCAAAGATCCTTTCAATTTTGATTCAAGATTGTCGAAAAATTTGAGATTCAATTTTTTGTCCTAGTTCATTGAAGATCATTTTAGTTTTGATTCAAAATTGTTGAAAATTTTGTGTTTCAAAATTATTCTCCTATTTCATTGAAGATTCTTTCAATTTTGATTCAAAATTATCGAAAATTTAGAGAAGATACATCATGACTATCCTTTCGATTTAAATGATAAGTGTTGTATTTCTACTAGATACATTAAATAAGAAAGTGTTGCCCATAAGATTTAAGTTTGAGATTGATACATTATTGTTTGGTAATTGTTATGTATCAGAT